>NW_026556643.1:0-33446 GCF_029017545.1 Prosopis cineraria
AGGGTTCAAATTATTTTCTGTTTTGTATAGGTTGTTAACTATTGGGCAGAAAAAGGAATATCTGGGTTTACGGTCTTTAAGTTTCGGCTCAGGAGGCTTGATGGGCAGCCAACCTTGACAACTAACCAGGTCCGTATATTTGTTTTTTAATTTCATTGTGAAGAATATTCATGTCTTGTGAAGTTATGATAGTTTTGTTTCACTATCTATCTGCGGAAAGTTTGGTCATTGGTCCACTTAATATGCATTTTCTAGTGCATTTCCTTACCTCTTGCGTGTATGATGGGATATGGCTGTCCTCTGGTTTAATTTGGTGTTTCGTCCCTACCTCTTTGAGGGAGTTTTGCTTGTTTGATGTGCAGAGTTATTGAAAAAGACATTCGTAGGTTTTTGAGCCTTTCAAGCTAACTGTTGCTCAAATAAAGGTGCTTTGGATATCTAATCAAGGGTTGCCTCCTGCTAGGATAAGGACAACTAGAAGTAAGAAACTCTCTAGCCTACTAGGATAATTGACAACCAAGCTAAAGCCCTACGTGAATGATAAACGTAAGAACACTTTCTAAACATTAAATAATTAAACAATTTTACATCAATCCTATTGGTCTCTTATGACTAATGCTTCATAGATGACATAAATGCTTCATGATATTTTATTATAAACTTCAGTTGTCAGGGTATCCTTAGATTAAGCTTTATTCCTAACTTCAGTGAGGAGCAAGTTCTTAATGTCTATGTACGGTGTATGACATGCGCCATACATAATACAACCAATGCGATATTTACTATTAGAATTGGAAAAGCAATTATGTTGTGACTACTATCATTTGTGGCAAACGCCACATTAGACATTTTGTGTTCATTTTTGTGATTTCTTGTTTATTTATTCATGTCAAAGGTTAACAAATAGGGTTTTATTATAATTTGTCTGAATAAAATTATTCTCATCGAGGTTCCATTGTATAAATTGACTTGTTTTCTTATCTAGATAATTTGTTGAATTGTGGAGTTGACTGCTGTCATTGCAATTCTTTTCCTAGATTTTCTGTGACTGATCATGGGTCAAGTTTGATTTTTTTTTTTAATGCCGAACAATGAAGTAGTGAAGAATGTTTAAATGATTTTATTTATTTATTTTGTTGTAATTGCAGGTGTATTTCATTAATGGACGTGCCCCTCAGTCCATTGCTGAAATACGAGGGTAAAGAAAAAGCTACCATAAGTTGAATATCCATAAGATTCAGCTCGACTATTATGGCCTGAATCCTTTTGTTATTATTTACTTTAGGCTTGTGTGTGAGGACATCACCAAAGGTGAAGAAGATGTGCCTATTCCTGCCACTAACCTGATTGACGACCCCCCAGTTGCACCCAAAGGTAAGTTGAGTTAAGTTCTAACATTTTCTGAAGATCATTCAGATTCCCCACTTAGATATAGAAACTGGAATTTGATGCTTGGTGTTACTTTCAAGACCCATGAGCTTTATTTATCACATAAATTACAAGCATGCGATTCTTGTGATTTAAAATGGCATTGATTGCATTGATTTGAAGATGAAAGTTCTAGGATCATTTGTCTGGATTGCTGGAATCATTTGAGTTGCCCTGAAAAGAGCAATTCATTTCATTCTAGCATTTCAAATGCTCCTTTGCATTGTGTCACAAAGTCAGGGCCTTCATCACTTGAGGCAACAGCCCTGCTTTGATTGCCCTTAATCCTGCATCAATAATAGAGCATAAGCCCAAAGCATGTTGAAAACCATGATCCAATCGCCCTTGTGATCCCGGAGCACTCCTCCACACAAAGCATGATGATTACATTGAGCTGAACCATCAACGTCAAAGCGAACACAGTCCAGTGAGGGGGCTGTCCCTAACTGTTTGTGGGTCTGGAAATTATGGAGCATCTGATGTTTAAGCTCATTGTTGACAGTATTTTTCATAAGCATAAAGCTGCATCTGTGGATGATATCTGCTGCGGTGAAAGTGGAATCTTCGAAGATAAACTTGCACTGTGATGTCCAGAGTTACCAGCAAACAATTGCAAAAATCCTCATGCAAGCCCAGGATTTGTATCTTTCCTTTGCTGGTCGATGAGACAAGTTCCAATTTGGTCATACCTGCACTTATAGTTTTCAAGACATGGTACCACACTCACAATTTCTCAAGATATGTAATATGGACTCCTTATAGTTGCGCTCAAAGGAAGAAAGACAAGTGTTTGACAATCCTCTCTTAACTTTGAGTGAGTTTGTTATTAGTCTCTCACAGGAAACTTGCCACATGAAAAACTTGACTTTTTCTAGCACCTGCCACTTCCATAACTTGCACCACAGCGGGGACCCTCTTCAATCTCCAGACTGGGAAAGAAAATGATAAGCACTGTTGACCGTAAAACCACCATCTGCCATAGGATGCCATCTAACACAATCCTCTTCATGAGAAACTGGTGTCTGAGTTTTCAAAAGAATTGGGATTGTCCAAGATGGTAAGATTTCCTCTGCCCCTTAGCATTCCATTGGCCACTAGGAAGGACATGATCATGAATGCTTTCACGGGCATTGATTAATCTAGGTTGGATAACATACTCAAGTGTCTTATCTAGAGGACTCCATAGATCCCACCAACACTTCATGGAAATTCCATTGTTGATCTTGCCGAGTCCTCCTTCAAAATCACCCTAAACTTCAGTCACGGATCTCCAAGTGAGAGAGGCAGATCTAATGATGTAACACACTCACACACTTGCAAAGATTTAAACAGGGGGAGAATGGGAGAAGAAGTAGAAACAGAGAGTGGTAGGGAAAGGGACAAGAATGGGATATTGGGGGAGAAGAAAGACAGAAACAAAGAGAGTGGGAAGAAAGAGGGAAAATACAAATCTGATAGGGAGGGGGAGTAGAGTGAGACAGACACAGAGAGCATTCACATAACTCAAAAATTCATTCATTCAAATCTGGCTCCAAGTTACATGAAGTATCCTATTTATAAGCACGGGGTTTCCTTCTGTATGAGGAAACCTCTACCCCCTTGCTAAAACAAAATTATCAAATATTCCCACTTGTTGAAAAAGAAACTAACAATCAGAAGTAATTAAAAGTAACACAAAGCTATTAATTATTTTCTTCTAAAGCAATATTTTCCATATTTCTTATCATCTAAATTTCCTAAGCCTAGGAATCAAAGCGTCCCCACATTTATGCTTGTCTTTGTTTTGGTGTACTTAGAGCCTAATTGACACTTGAAGGTGCCATTTTTAGACAAAGACTAGTTTTGAAATACTTCCATTTTGGTGCCACGTATTAGAAGTATTCGTACTGGTCTCGATTTGGAGCCATGATAGAACCTTAGTGACATGCCAAGGTTCTACAATTTCGATGTTCTTTTTCCTGCAGTACACTTGACTATTTTTTACTGTGTACCTTTCATCTCACTCTCAGATGCCTTGGCACTAGAGTCCTTATGGACTTTAGAATCAAATTGAGTTTTGGGGTTTTGAAAGATATGAATTTATGGGTTTTTGGGCAAGGATATGAGTGTTGAGATTAGGCGGGGCAAGTAGATTAGGCATGTTTTGAATGGTCACATATCAATTATAAGGCTAGGGATGCCCTGGTTTTAAACAATCCTAATCTTCTCGAATGTTTCGAGTCGCCCCATGAGAAGAGTTTTGTGGAGTAGCAGGGCTAGTTTTTAAAGAAATTCTCAGCATCTAAGGTGATATAGAACTGTTTAATAACATTTCTAGTCCTTTTTATGGGAGGTGTGCTCAAGAAATATGCACTCTTTTTTTTTTTGACATGGATCAAATTTACTAATGGTAGGAATCAACAGAAGTTGTTCATGGGGAGTATTGACAGCTTGTTTGGTATGTTTGAGGGAAGGAAATCTGTTTTCGATTTACAAAATATGAGATACGCAATATTTATTAAATTGTTACCATTACGCAAAAATATTATGCCTTTTGCACAAATTTTTTCATGGTAGCGATGCAAAAGTAATTTTCCTTTCCATTTTATGTACCTAATGTGTTATACAATTGTAATATTTTTGAATATTACAATTATATAACAGTAACTACCCAACAGCTATTTCCCACAACTAACTTAACTATCAGTAAGTAATATTTCAATATTACAATTATATGACATAATGGCCCTAAAATTCAAGGTTTTGGATATTTTAATCAAGTAGGTTGCAGTAAGGTTTGCTTTTCTCACACGAGTGTTTAGGAACATCTGTAGACGCCACAATGGCCATGACAACTTGCAATATACGTCTTGTTTTCCATTTTCCATTTTATTAAGGCGTATTGACATGAATTTTGGTGTCTGATCCATGTTGGTGGTGGATCAATTCTGTTTTGATGACTTAGATGTTACTTTGAAATTGGTTTTGGATCATGGTGGTGAAATCTTTGAAAATTTGAGAAGCTTCAGACTCTTATCTCTTGAGAAACCCAAGTGAATCTGGTGAAATCATCAAGAATTAATAAATATTCTATATCATCTTGCACCATAAACATTAATGGGCTTTGATTTGTTTGGACTAGTGATAAATGCATTAAGTCAAATGGGTGGGAAGGTTGGTATTAATGAACAGGGTATTGGGTTAAACAGTTTGGGATAAATTACAAGCTTTGCATTACGAAGAAATTTCACTTTTCTCAACAATTTTGGAATTCACATCTTTTATTACCACCAACCTTATAGTGCCAAAGCATTGCTTCATTAGGTTAACATGTCCTGCAAATATCAGGCCACAAACCCTGGAAGTGTTCTATCATAATAACCACCAACAAAGCTCAATTCCTTTACTTCTCTAATCCTCTAGAGTAGGTCTTGAATATTAGTGGGCTGTTGGGACTTTTGCTTGTAAAAAGGCCTTGAGGATATAAGGGAGTGACTCCAAACCTTAGGACCTGTTTGGTTGCTAGAAAGGATGGAAATGGAATGGATTAAAAAAATTAAGGCAAAAATAAAATAATCAAAATGAGGAGGGGAGATAGGTCAATCATGTTTATGAGGGAGAATGATAATTTAGTTCATGAAGTTAGGGGTCATGATTCATGAGGATTGTGAAAGGTGTGGTGATTTCCACATTTGTGTTATGTGATGTTAAATTTTATCATGTTCACATGTGGGTGATTTAATTCTTTTTGTGTTTTTTTAATCCATTCCATTTCCATCTTTTCTAATAACCAAGCAGGCCCTTAGTTTGTGCTGCTGCATTCCTTGTTCGTCCCTAGTTGCTGGGGGGAGGGGGTATGGTTTCTCAGTAAGAATGTATTTATTGGCTTTGGAAATTAGCTTTGCTTCCGCAATAACATGCAAGTACAGCTTTCTAAGCACCAGTCAACAGGAGGAAGCAGATTCAAAATTTCTTGACATTATTGACTTATTCTATTTTCTTCTCATCTGCAAAAATTAGTATTTACTCTTGTATATTTGCTATGCAATGTTTCTGAAACTGAGTTGTCACTAATGTTTTCCTAAACCTAAGTTTAGCATTGTGCATCCCTATGGTGATCTAGTTAACTGACTTGGATTTTTGAATATTATAGGTTTTAAATATAAAAAATCAATTTCGCTTTCAAAGAATGTAAAGCTCCCCCCTGCTGTCACTGGATGCAAGTGCAAAGGCTTATGTGTGGATCCCACATCCTGTGAATGTGCTTTACGAAATGGCTCTGATTTTCCCTATGTATCTCGTAATGGAGGGAGGTTAGATCATCGAAATGAGTTAGCTGAGAGCTGGCTATGCTGGTTGTTGGTGTAGCTATTGTTGTTTTTAGGAGTATATTGACAGTAGTCTATAATTTTTCACCTGCTAGGTTAATTGAAGCCAAAGATGTTGTCTTTGAATGTGGACCAAATTGTGGATGTGGTCCTGGTTGTGTTAATAGAACTTCTCAGAGAGGGCCACGATATCGTCTTGAGGTTGTACTTTTTTTTTTTTAGTCATCTTAAAGTTCTTAGATTAAACTACCAATATTGTGTATTTTAATTTATACATGCAACCAAATTGTGACAGGTTTTTCGAACTGCAAAGAAAGGATGGGCTGTTAGATCTTGGGATTTCATACCTTCGGGAGCACCAGTTTGTGAATACACAGGATTAATCAGGAGGACAGAAGATGTAGAGAATACACTCGAGAACAATTATATTTTTGAGATAGATTGTTTGCAAACGATGAAGGGCATTGGTGGAAGAGAGGTTTGAGTTCCTATTTTGTCTTCCTTTTATGTTTTCGCCAGCTAGTTTAGTATAAGATTATATTTGTCTTTCCATATCTCTCTGTTTTGTTTCTTACAATTATTATTATACAACTGGCAAGTGAAAACTTGAGGTCAAAACAAACTAGTCACGTGGAGGAGATTCCACCTGAAGCCTATCTGAGATGTCTCCGTATCTTATTTGCTTACAGAGGCGATCACAAAATGAAACATCTGCAGCAGTTAAACTTTTGGACAACTATGCAAATGATGCCTCTGAATCCGCACCAGAATTTTGTATTGATGCTGGATCAATTGGAAATATTGCTCGATTTATAAACCATAGTTGTGAACCAAATTTATTTGTTCAATGTGTTTTGAGTTCACACCATGATTTAAGGCTTGCACGAGTGATGTTATTTGCTGCAGACAACATACCACCTTTGCAGGTTAGCTGTTTATTCTTTTGCATTTGTGATGATAATGCTTTGAACAATAGAACAGATAAATGGATGAAGTATTTATATTCACTCTTTTATCGAACTCAATTATTTTTGGCTTTTTTTTTTTTGTCTGATCCTTGGCTTTGAAATTGCTTTATGCTATAATTATTTCGGTGAGCTGAATGGGCAGCTGCGGCAATGTTGATGTGTAATTTGTAATGATTTTATTTATTAAAATTAGACACTGCTTTGAAGTGTATTTTCAATCAATGGTCAACAATAATGCTCTTCTATGTTATTAGTTGAATTTATGCTAGGGATCAATATTGTGCACCTGACAAATCTACCTTCACTGCTCGCAGGAGCTTACATATGACTATGGTTATGCCCTGGATAGTGTCTTGAGCCCTGACGGGAAAGTAAAGAAAATGACGTGTTATTGTGGAGCTGCTGACTGCAGGAAGCGACTGTTCTAATATATGCTTCTTGGTGCATGCATTTTCTTTTTGCCATTGCACATATCTGCATCATGTATTTTTTATTTGTATGAAAGGGGGAAAATTATGCAATATTTCATGTAAATCAAGAAAAATATGATATATCATTCTTTTGATTGAAATCTGTTAACGAATGAGATGTATTTTTTTGGAAAGATGAAAATATCAAACCCCGTTTTTTCTTACTCTTGCACCCTTTTTTGCCCTTATCTAATGGATGTAACTTACAGATATTTGACGCACAATCACTTTTCCATTTATTTGGTATTTTGCCTGTGATTGATCTAATGTATTTGCGCACTTATTGTGACTTTGAAAGACGTTCCTATTACAGTAGAGTTGATGTGTCTCAGCACCTATGCAGGGATGATATTGAGCATGCTCGTTTGTTAATTTTTGTAACAGGTTTTATCTTTCTGCGTTTTAATTTTAGGGGGGATAACCATTGTGCCCACTTCCTTGCTACGAGCGGACCGACTAATGTTAACAGTTTTTCTCTGACTGTCAACCATCTTACTGTAGACAGATTGTGGATGAGGACAGGTTAGGGTCTTACCCATATGTACCACGTGTAATCCTTTGGATTGATGTATCTTCAGTTGATTAAAAAAAAAAAAAGGAATGGTCCTATACAGTTTCACGTGTGGGTGTTGATGTTTTCTAATAATCACTGGTAACACCAGGGCAATCCCTCCAAGGGCTGATGGCTTTAGTTTCTGAGACATCAGCATTGTAAAGGTGGGGTTTTTACATGGGAGTAGGAGTGAGCATCGGTCGGTTCGGTTTTAAAATATGCAGAATCGATCGATTGAATAACACTGAAAATGAAAACTGAATCAAACCGAATAAGGATCGAACTGAAATTTGATAATTCGGTTCGGTCGGTTAATTCGGTTTTTCGGTTTTATATTTGGCTGTTAAAATTGAGCCTATTTTTTAAATATTAAAACAAATAATACTATAAAATTGGGCTTTTTTTCTATTCATTTTTTTCAATGAGTCCATTCTAATTACATCCATATGACATAAAGCCCAAATATTATAAAGGTATAGATAATCAAATAAACAATCACAAATAAATACCGATGATCAAATAATGGTTCCATAATTCAGTCACAATACCTCTTGATGAGAGTGATTAACTGAAATAGGATTTCAAGTGATGTTATTATTTTTATTCTTTATTAAAATAAAAAATAAAAATAAAAATAATAATTTATAAATTAAATATAATTTATAAATTAATAAATTATATGTAATTCGGTCGGTTCGTCTATTCGATTTTAAATTTTACTAACGAATCGAACCAATCAACCGAAATATTTAAAATAAAAAAACCGAATCGAATTGAAAAATTAAATAGACTAAATTAAATAGATAAAATTCGATTCGATTTAATTTAATTTTTAATTTCGATTCGATTTTATTTACCCCTATATGGGAGAATGGCAGTAAGGACCCCAGAATATGAGGACCAAACAACCCAGTTACTCAGGTCACACTGGGCTCTATTGCCAAATGGCCAGCACATTGTCACGACTTTTAAAGCTTATTTTGCATGTTCCAAAAGGAAAAAAAAAAACGATGTTTCAAAGAAAGTTTGAATTGATGGAAATGTTTATGATGAGAATACTTTTTTTTTTTGTCGCATCAAGTAATTTTTTACACATTAGTCCGAATATTTCTCTTATCGAGAGTCAATGCATGTTTTTTTTTTTTTCAACTTTTTAATTCAACTAATTTCGTAAGATTATTTTTCTCGAAATATCTTATATATAACAAATTAATTTTATTATTACACTGAAACTTCTAGATGTTTTAATCTTAAAATTTTATTTAATTTTAAATTGAATTCTTAACATTCTGCGAAAGAAAATGTATTATTAAGATTATAATAGAATAATATTCTATATTCTATTTATAAACTATAGAATAAGGAATAAAAATTTTTTTCAGCCTGGCTAGGTATTAACTTGGTTGGGCCTTTTTTGTTCTCAAAATTCTAAATAAAATTATTTGATCTGAAAAAAAGAATACTTATTATTGAAATAATATCAAACATACAAATTTTAAATAAATTCCTTATTTTTTTAAAAAATATTTTTGACGAATATATTCCTTCAGTACAAAAATAAAAGTCTTTTTCTAGAAATTTTGTTTAGTTCAGAATATAAAGTATTGAGTATGTGTCATACACCCCCCCAATTATTCTGTTACTCTATTGAGTAATTAATGAGATTGTTTGAATAAATTAAATGTTATATTTATTATTGTTTAGGCTTAAAATGAAGCGTCAAGCCCAAAATAACAATGATAAAGAAAAACGAAATGTCAAGCCTAATACTCAAACAAACACAATGGTCAATTTGTTTCCGTACAAGGTTCCGTGCTAAATACATACTAAGGCAAGGGGCATGACCCTTAAAACTCAAAGTGATTAGGGGTGGAAGGCCATTAAGAAGATGTGGAATAGTTGTTTGACGTGCGCCAAATCTTGCTAGACCGTGTCTAGCAATCATGGATATTTTGCAGGCGAGCTTCTGATTCTTCAAGCACAATAGTCTCAAGCATTCCAATATAAAAGGAGCCCAACTAACGAAATCAAACACACATACACATGCATATCAAAAACTCTACTTAGTTTCAATTTAAATTTACTTTGGACTTAGGTTTGTACCTTGTTATTTTTCATTTTACATTTGTAATTACTGTAACTTTGTACTTCATTTTTATTAATCAAATTACTTTTACATCATTAGCTTTGCATCAGGTAAATAGAGGTAGGGAGCTCTTGGACCCTTTTATCATTTTGAGACTCTACATCTTTAACACATTTGATATTTTTGTTGTTCAAACACAACGAACAATTAAACTCAAGGAAAAATATGGAGTATTATATTCTGATAATAAATAAATATAACTGTTATGAATAATACATTATAGTGGTTATTCATAATTTCATATATCTTTTGGTTATTCTATAATATCTCGTATTATCTTTATTATTATTATTATTTTTATTTTTTTGTGAATTTTTCAATTGTAAACATGTGCCTATAAATAGGAGGCTTCTCAGTTATATTTCACATATCAATAAATCAAAAAGCTTCCTCCCTTCTCTCACTCTCTCTACTTTTCTCTCTTCTCTTACTTCTCTAATTTCATAATGTATTATCAGATAACTCTGGCAATCATGTGTGTGACTTTATTCTTAATTGTTCATACACCTAGCTTTATGAGATTGAAGACTATTGCTCATGTCAAGGAATATCTTTAATAAGAAGGGAGGCATCCTAAATTAAACAATTGAGCAAATCTTCATTATTTTGTTCATTAATTATTTCTTTGCTAAGTTGCTTTTACTTGCATTCATATGGTTATTTTCTTACTCTCATCTTTTAATTACTTTATCATTTCTTTTGAATTAATTATTGAAAAGGTTTTTCATATCCAAAAGTATGAGGAACCACCTAGTAAAATGGATTTTGAAGTTATTCACAAAAAAAATCTAAAGCATATATTGCAGATTCAGATATTTACATTTAAATTTTATAAAGTGAATCATAAAAATATCCATATATGTAGAGTACAAAATAGATTATGAAGATTTATATTATATAAGATGGATCTTGAAACTATCCACATAGAGTATAAAGTAGATCATGAATGGCTACTTTATATAAGATGGATCCTGAAGCTATCTACATAGAATGAAGAAAGTAGATATTAAGAGTATCTACATTTAAATTTATTTGTTTATTTATTTATTTCTTATTTTATATGTTTGCTATTATTGTTCTAAGCCTAACTCACATGAAATCACGCTAAATTAGCACATATCACATTTATGTTGTGATTATCATTGATTATCATTTTTGTCCTCTGCTATTCCTTTGTTTGTCCATTGCACATGATGTTTGAAATTTAAAAAAAATTAATGGGAGTTTCAACAATTTATATATCCGATGATATAGCCGTGCATACTTTACTAACTTGTAATTAATATATAGACAATGCGGATATCCTTCCTTCTTTCTAAATGGGAAAAATCAAAATTTTCAATTAATTTGAGAACCACTGAATATTGAGTTTTTATTAAGTGATTTTTTGTTCTTATGATGAAGATGTTTACCTACTATAAATTCTATTTCTTTTGCTTCTATAAAATGGAAACTTGCCTCAAATGTTTAGAAGCTTCAAAATAATCCCTAAAGGAAACCCAATGCTTGCCCGAGCATAGCCCCTCACATTTCCTTCATTTTCTCTTCCTTTTTCTTTGTTTTTAAAACTCTGATACACTCTTATTTTTGTAGATTCTTGACTATGCACTGTGACGTGTGGTATAGATAGGGAATTCTTGCCTTTTAGTGGCTTATGCGCCACGGCTTTCCATGCACACTTTGTAACACATGGCATAGAGCCATTTCTTTTTATTTTTCTCACTTTTTGACATCGAAGTAGCCCGAATTTGCTCCAAACTCAATCCTAGGGCTGAAATCACAACCCATGACATCCATGAGCTCTCTGTAACCATACACCACATTAATTTACTTAATTAACCTCATTTACTTAGTTAATTAGGGATTAAATTCTCCAAGATGTTACATTGCTCACTTCTTGTTATTTTAATGAAAACTTGTTATGTATATGTTTAAATGTGTCATATAGATAGAGATTGTATTCTTAATAAATAGATCTTGTCATGTTATATACAAACTTTTTGTTATAAATAAGCTTGAAAAACTTATACAAGTGATTAACTTAACCACACAAACCATGTAAAATAAATAAACATTGTTTTGTTAATAAATAAACCTTATCATGTTATATATGGACTTTGTCTTCTAAATAAACTTGGGAAAATTGTACTTTTCATGGCAAATAAATAAAACTTATACCACAATAAGTGTTCTTCAAACATACACCACAATATCTGCCACACATTCATTTATAGAAAACTAATTCCATGTACAATAAAACCAACTTCAGATAGCACATACATGATTCTAAAGTAATACTAATTACATTTTAATGCTTCATTCAATCATTTTGGTTTTCCTTTGATTCCTACTATGAGTGCAAGGACACTTGGTGCTTTGGCATTATTAGGATGCTTCACTAGCCAGTACAAAATGTTACACTTGATGCACTTGCACAAATTAGCAATGCAAAAGTTCATAAATCTACAACTTAAAGTTTGAATATTCATTAGTACAGGGTCATCAATTCACAAGTCAAAGTCCAAAATTTCTAACCCCATTTATTCAAAAATAAAGTTTAATGACAAAGTAAAAGGTTTGATTTGTATAATTACATATCATAATTGCAAAACTTTAGGTTCACATATTAAAAAGTAATTATCGATTAATAGTGAAATTCCTATTTAGGCTTGAAAAGTCCATGTTGGACAAGTTCACCATTGTCCAACTTAAAGTTATAATATTCACAAGTATAGATTCATTGATTCACAAGTCAAAGTTCAAAATTTCTATAGTCATTTATTCATAAATAAAGTTTTGATTTGGATAATTACATATTTACAATTGCATAACTTTAAGTTTACATATTAACAACTAATTATCCATTGGCAGTGAAATTTATATTCAGAGTTGACAAGTTCATGTTGGACAAGTTGGCAAATGTACAACTTAAAGTTCTAGTATTCATAAGTACATGTTCATTGATTAATAAGTTAAAGTTTGAAATTTCTATCTTCATTTATTCATAAATAAGGTTTAGTGATAGCAAGTTTTGATTTGGACAATTATATATTCACAATTGCATAACTTTAGATCTACATATTAACAAGTGATTGTCCATTGGTTGTAAAATTCCTGTTCAGAGTTGACAAGTCCAATATTGCACAAGTTCACTAATGTACAACTTAAAATTTTAATATTTACAAATACATGTTCATTGATTCCTAAGTCAAAGTCTAGAACTTCTAACTTCATTTATTCAGAAATAAGGTTCAATAACAATAAGTAAAAGTTCTAATTTGGACAATTACATGTTCACAATTGCAAAACTTTAGGTTCACATATTAACAAATGATTGCCTATTGATAATGAAATTCCTGTTCAAAGTTGAGAAGTCTGTGTTGGACAAGTTAAAAAATGTACAACTTAAAGTTCTAATATTCACAAGTATAGGTTCATTAATTCACACTTGATGCCTAATAGTTCTTGAGATGTGTATTTAGATCTCCTGACAAGTACATATTTAGAAATTGAGAAGCCAAGATTCATAATTTATAGGTACAGATATTCACAAGTTAAGGTTCAAATATGTACAAGTTAATATTCATATATTAACAAGCAATTATTCATGCTAGATAAACACATTTTCCAGATAAACACCAACTTTTTGTGATTTTCTATGTACTAGATAGACACATATGCTGATTTTTTTTTGTGTGCTAGATGAAGCATCAACCTTTTTCCATCTTTAGATGCATTCTTAGTTGGTTATAAAAGCAATTAAGATGTTCAATGGTTTTGAATTCTTTGAATGTTCATCTCACCTCTTGGTTTTGCATTTCCAAGTTCTAGATTCTACTTTCCCATTCTCCAAAATCCCATCATTCTTGGTTAAAACACTGAGTTCCAACTTCATAGGTCCTTCTTGAAATGGCCCAACTCGTAGAGACCTATGCTTGCATGTCATCCAAGGGACAAGGTCATGTGATTTTTATTTTTGGCGATTCCAAATTCAAACCCATTATTTACATTATTGGATAGAACTAAAAACATAGAGAAGGGAGAGCAAAGAAGAAGAAGAAGAAGAAGAAGAAGAAGAAGAAGAAAGGGAAGAAAATAAGTCAATGTCGAAAGAAAAGAGAGAAGGAAGAGCCACGGAGAAGAGAGAAGGAAGAAAATGATAGGGTAATTAGGTCTTTTCTCCCTTAAGCATATTTGCAATAAGGGCCCTTAGCCCTGCAGAGTAAATTCAAACTGCATTGGGCCCTTGGGCAATATTTTCCCCCCGAGGGCCTTAGTTGCGATTCGCACTATTTGCTTGGTTTACAACTTAACTTTTACCTACAAGGGTACTAATGTCTTTTAGTTGTCTCAATATGTTTTTGTATTTATCAAATATAATGCATGAGACTTTAATTTTTCTATAAATAAACATCATATATAATACACAAAATACTACCAAGATAAAAAAATAATATCTAAATATAACTTGAATATCATGTGTTAAATGAAAGTTGTTATAGCAAACATGTGTACAATTGATTAAATTGTGTTTGAAGGCCTATCCAGTAGTACCTATCCACCAATTCACAAAAGAAATATACTATTGTGTTTTAAATTTCAATTCTTGTAATTTTCTTAAGAAACTATATGGCTTGTATGGTTCTATTTATAGATTTTTAAAAAAATATTTTGAAAGAGTGAAAAACTTTTTGCATAATATTGATTCTTTACACCCAACTCTCCAACACAAAAAACTAATATTAATTCTCATTCTTGCTTTATTGGAAGACAAGCAACATTACTTCGGAAGATGCTAGCCTTTTAACAATAAGATTACCACTTATGCTAAAAAGGGGAGGCAAAAGATAAGCAAACCTTTTACAATCCGTAGCCTTGTAAACCTTGAAAAAAATGTCTACCCCAAAAATCAAAGAATCAATAGTGTCTATCTAGTAAATAATAAGTGGAAGAAGATCTGAGGAACACAATCTTAACAAGGGGTGCCCAACATGAGTATGTAATAAAAAGCATGATAAAACTCTTCCAATACTTGCACATTAATCATTCTCACATGAAAATGGAGCTCTGACACCAGTAATTGAGTTTTGATACCATCGAAGAAACTCGAATACCAACAATAGTAAAGTCCAATACATATACCTATTCTATGCTTTATATGTGTTCCTCGCAGTTTACTGCCTAATATGTTTCTACTTAGAATCAAAGTTAAAAAAAAAAAACTTTTTACTCTGTGTTTTTTTATTGTAATGTACCAATCCTACCATGTCTTATCCCATACATGAACACCTTTAATATTGGCTGCCCTTGTGCTAAGCTTGATAAAATGAAATGTTTATCATGTTCAATCTTCAAACCTTAATTATTTGGTACATTAGATGTATAATAGTACTATGATATCTATACATTTAGTTTATTCATTAAATGCACTAACATATTATGAAATATTTTTAAATAGCTCTAAAATTAGTAGAAAAATTTAATGGAAATAAGAAATGCCCAAAAAATAAACAAATCAATGTATCACACCAAAATAACATTATTAGCAAAGTTGCCACATAAATAGCCAAATCTTATGTCTCTTTCCAATCTGTAAATAAAATTATATTTATAAAAATTTTAAACATACAAACCAATGAACACGCACATTTGTCAACATTTAATAAAATATTGATACATACCAGGAAGGTATTTATTAAGTCTCTTAAGTCTCAAAAGTTTTAGGAGTCCCAGAAGAGATAAGATAATGTAATGCTTGACATTCAACCATTTTCCCCATCACATCAATAATCAACAATGAAAATGGTTAATATCAAGCATTACATTGTCTTATCTCTTCTAAAACTCCTAAGAGAGGCTTAAGAGGTTCAATGAATAACTTCGTGATATGGATCAATATTTTATTAAAGGTTCACAAATATGTGTGTTTATTGGTTTATATGTTTAAACATTTTATGACTGTAATTTTATTTACAGGTTTGAAAGACACACAAGATATGGCTATTAATGTAGCAGCTTTGCTAATAATGTTCTTTTAGTGTGATATATTGATTTGTTTATATTTTTTTTGGACATTTCTTATTTTCATTCAAGTCATTAAAATTTTTTGTCAATTTTAGATGATTTTTAAAATATTTCATAACATGTTAGTTCCTTTAATGAATAAACTAAATGTATGGATATTGGAGTACAACTATACATCCAATGCATCAAATAATTAGGATTTGGCTTGTCTCCACTACCCTTCCTCTCTCCTAACCTAAAATAAAATTTGGACTGTCCAAATTTAAAGTTTTTATTTTTATATTTTTATATTTTATATTTATTAAAATTAAAATTTTTAATGAATCTATTTTATCACCAATCAAAATAATCTAGATTTAATTTGGAGGATCCAAAAATTATAAGTATAATATATATATATATATATATATATAATAAATAAAAACATTAAATATGGACCATCTATTTTAGGTTAGTGGAGAGGAATGGTAGTGGGGACAAGCCAAATTCAAATAATTATGGTTTTAACGTTACATTTTCTCTAGCTTTATAGCCAAGCTTAAGGGGCAACCGACATTAGAGGTGTTCATGTATAGGCCAAGATAGGGTGGGATTGGTACATCACAACAATAAAAAGACACAAGATAAGAAAAATATTTTTTTATTTATTTTGATTCTGAGTGGTAACATGTTGGGTGGTAAACCACGAGGAACGCATACAAAGCATAGAACAGTTGTATATACTTAACTTTACTATTGATGCTTTGATTATGGAGATAGACATTTTTTTCAACATTTATAAGTCTGCAGATCATAAAAGGTTTGCTGATCTTTAGTCTCCACCAAAACCTAATAGTTTGGTCTAGTTATTTATCCTCTACCTAATCCAAGCTGTGTAAGATAAATTTAGAATATAAGAGGTATTTAAAGAAGTATTACTTGTTCCATTTATATGGCCCATAACTATTATTTTTTAGATTGTGTGATTAGATGGCCTCAAGCCACGTTACTAAGGTAAAGATCATTTTATGGTCTCTGTGGATTATATGAACTTTGTGGAATTTTTGTTTGGCATGTTAATCATTTGATAAATATCATAGCCCTGACTGAGCTAATGATTCAAAGTGTCATTGTTCAAAATGCTTTGTTGGCATTAAGAGATTCTCTTCTTATAATCCTGAGGATTATAATATATAGAATTCATGATACACAAAATTAATACTCCCTTCAAAGTAAATGCCATCAATGACCACTATGCCTTGAAGGATTATGATCTATTGAGTAAAATGTCAAAGAGTGATTATGCTAGTTTAAAGAAATTTATTCACAAAGTGTTACAATCAAATATTCAAATGTTGTTGTGTATGCATATTGAAGCAAGCATTGATGATTTGTAAATACTCACAAGAATGAGCAAGTTATTTTCCTCTTTCTATGCATCTGCATGTTTTAAATTTGAAAACATATTGGATATTAAATTTTTTTTTTCTCATGGTACACAAATATCTATTTGATTACTCTTACATAGACATATACATGCAAAATATAATATATATGATGCATTTTGATTGATGACAAGGTTCTCTTTGAAACTATTTATATATGTGTTAATGGTTGCAATTGGATTGAAATAAAATCATTCATTAGAGGTATGTTACTCATACAAGATGTAAAGCCATTAAAATCATGAATTTATGAATGTGACTGTATGTGCATAATTCTTGTTACATTGTTGAGTGAGTTCTTTTTAAAGAAATTTTTATGAATTATTTTAGGAGTCCTTGAAGATCAATTCTAGAGAAAATTTTGATGAAAATAATCTTCTTTCAAAAGGACTCTCTAGAAGCAAGTACACATATTTGTTTTCTTCAAAGTCTTTGTAGTTAACTTGTTGACTTCTAATTAGAATGATAACATATGATAATTTTTATGGCCAATGATTGTAAAATTTAGATCTCACTAGATAAATTATTATCAATATATAAGGAATGAAATATTTGAGATCCTCTTAATTATTAAAAATATCAATACTATAGAGTTTATTGATTGTAAGGGCTGGAAAGAAACAAGAGTTTTAGGGTAATTACAAAATATTATGAATTTAGAACTATTCATGTTTTGTTTCCTCGAAAACTTAATATGAAAAAAATTTCTTTGCATAATGTGTAAAGAAGAGGATTAATAATCCTTTATTTTGAAATAAATAGTGTTATTGTTTATGTTATATTAGATAGTACAAAACTAATAGTGTCTTTTAAAGATTTCTCATAACTATGAAGCAAAATTTATTTGTGATACATTATTTACATGAGTTTCAAATAAGTTATTAAGTTTAAGACTATTTGTCATATTGAGATTGTAACCAGAAGTTTATAATAATTAACAAACATGTTTTAATAAACTGAAAGTTTACTGTTACTTTGGTTTGGTATCCTGACATTATTTGGCTTGACTAATTAAATTATCTTGAATCAATATTGATGCAAAAATTATTGAGAATTCACAATAAAATTCATGGAAGAACTAGAAGGTCTTTCCTGAATAGCTAACACATTATATGCTTTAAGAACTTTAATGTGCTGCTTAGGAAAAATTATGATATTATCACTAGCAATGATGAGGGTTGGGTCTTAGATATTTATGGAGTATATTGAGTTAAAATGGGACCATTTAGATACCATATAAACCATATAAATATTTAATAAGATTGATAGATATATCTATAAAATGATTACACGTATGTATCAATTCACAATTAGGAGTTTGTAAAGGAGAAAGAACTAATTTCCAATTTAGTGATCAAGATGAATCACTTGAAAATGCTAGCACATGGTTTCATATCTTAGGCTCTCAATAATTATGAGATGAAGAAAAGCCTACGAAAAGTTATTGCTACCTCCTATATGATTAAACTAAATTTTTGACGACAATATTTTTCATTTAAATATTCAAGTTTGCGATTGCACCACTTAAATGTATCAAGTCGATAAAGTATTGTGAATTTCTCCTACTACAATTTAATTTTTATCAAGAGTCAAAGATTGTGATTTTGTGATGAACCCCACCACTATGTATGAAATAGACTTTCAAAGGAAGTTGGGAATAAATGTTGGTTAAGAATCTTCTTCTTGTTGTTTGTTTTTAAATGAAACACAAGATGTTTCTAAAGGAAACAAATGGATGTAAAAAGCTTATACTATATGGTTTGTAATTCCAAAATGAGGGAAAGATGATGAAAAGTTGAAAATGAAAATAAATGAATGCATTATTAATATCTTGTATAGATCCTCATATATGAATCGAAAGTTCATATAATGTTACATTCATGAAATAAAATAACTGCCAGATATGTAAATATTGATAGAAAGAAAAAAAATTCAAATTCATGCTTCAGCTAATAATGCTCCAACTGTATAAATAAAAATAAATTACACTTGAAGCATAGAAGGCCAATTAGTTCTAAAGAAAGAAAATCTTATAGAAAGAAAAAGGAGTATATAATTAAGATATTAAGGAAGTTGGCACTCTAGAAGAAGCCAAAACATAACTGTAACATCTAAAAAATTTTAACTCTAATTTATTAACTTAATTAGGGTAATTAGTAAGTTAATGAGGTGTATGGCTAGAAGGGCTTAACTTGGCATAATTGATGTGATTTCAGCCCTAAAAATGAGTCCAAATTGATAACGAGCCACCCAGGCAAGGAAAGAGGATGAAAAAGTGAAAAGTTGTATTCTGTGCCATACGCCACGGCGCATGGTTGGTCCACCACAGTGCATGGACACAATTTAAACGTAACGAGCTCCTCTGCTGTGGCGGAAGGTATTGTGCATCACGACGCACAATCGAAAATTTGATAAATCAGCTCGTGAGCTGCATGAAAACAGAAGAGAGAAAGAGGAGGAGAACGAAGAGCTTAGTTTTGGCACTGTTAGGGCACAATTTTTAGCCCCATTTTAGATAAGTTGAAGCTCCCAAACACTCAAGGTAAGATTATGGTGTTTTCTTTTTCCCTTCCCTCTCTCATTTATGATTATTTATAATCGGGTTTGAGTTGGCAAATGGATTTTTAGTCCATAGAAGTATGGGTCTAATTTCATTGATTAAAATGAGACTAATGGGAGTGATTTAATATATTGGAACACTACATTGATTATTTTAGAAGTGGTTGGTCCATAAGAGCATTTAATATCCAAAATTGGTATTATAAAGTAGTTGGGAGAGGTTAATGTGCATTAATGATGGTTTAAGGTGTTATTAATAATAATATGCATAAATGAAATCAAATGAGCTCATTGGGTATGAATGGGTAATGGTTATGAGTTGGTAAAATAGTGTATGAGAAGTTTTATATTGATAGAGCTTAAAGAGCTAAATGATGATGATATCTTTATGATTTGGTTGTAGATAAGTTTGTCTTAGAACCTTTCAATCTTGTTGAAACTTTAAAAAGTTGATAGAGTGAGGGGTAAACTTTTGACCTCTCAAAGGTTTGAGGTAATCGGGAGAAACTTAATTTTTATAGTTGAATGTTAATTATTTGTGAAATGTAATTTATGAGTTTAATTTGATGATGCATATTGACAAGTGCTTGATTGTGAAATGGTTTTGGAGAAGAGAAAACTTTAATTCTACCACCTTTCATGTTTTGTAAAATTACTAATGATTTATTATTATGGGTGGAAAATTATGATGAATTAAGTGTTAAATTGTAAGGTATTTGTGTTATGTGAGTGTAAGTGTTGAGAAAAGAATGTTAAATGCATATTATGTGTGAAATGTGCATAGCATGATCATTGGCGGAAGTTCGCCTAGGGAGAGGAGTAGATTGGTTGAAATTCACGTGGTATTGACAGTAATCATTAGAATCAAAAACTAGCCTTGGCACTGACCCTTGTCCTATGGTTGATTCAAGACTGTCCTACTTGTTCTATGAGGGAATCAAACCTAATTAGTCTCCACCGATTCATGAAGAGACTAGATTAGGGGTACAACACCCATGATTGTTAGTATTGGGAGAAATCGGATTACATAAGTGAGTGAGTTAACCCTGGCCCGGTAGCTTCTCACAAGTGAAAGGCTGGGCTAGTCTGTGAAGGACATAGCCATATGATAGCTACCGGTTTCGTGTCGGAGGTAATAGAAAGATATAAGGTTGGCATATGATCATGTATATAAGTTCGGCCACATAGTTATTAGTATTATGGTCCAGCGTGTGTTAAGGGTGTATTGTTGTTATTTTTGCGATCCTGAGTTATGTTTTTAAAAACATCATGATATAATATTTTGTGACAAGTCTGGTCACATGATTGTTAGTTTTGTGAACTGTGGCCTAATATTATGTGATATATGTGTTATGTGCCTATTTGTATCTATTTACAATTAATATACAATTGTAAGAGTTAAGTGAAACTTGGTTACTGAGTAGTTGTACTCACTCCTTAATTCTCAATATTTTTAGGGACTAGCTCATTAGATCTGAGTAGGGACAAACACACAGAGACTTATGATTTGTGGAGTAAATCCTCTTTATGTCTCTCTTTAGTTATTTACATGTGTAATTGTTAATGTATTTGCCAACTAAGAGCAATTGTCATGATTGGTGTACTACTTGCATGATTTTGTGTTTAACTAGTGTATTTTGTGCCCTAGGTTAGTGAATTTTTGTTGTGAACCCGTGGATAGGGCCAAAATACTTGTGCAAGTAAGAACATATATATTTTTGAGAAATATGAATGAAATGATTGATTTTGTGCAACTTTTCCTCCCCTTTATGTTTTGTAAAAATTGAGGTTGAGTGGTGATTTTATAAAATAAGTATATTTGTTTGAGTATGGTATGTTGCATGAGTCTGTAAGAGTCCATTAAGTGTGGTCGGAGGGTTGGTGTAGGCTAGTGGCACGTGTGGTTGAGTTGGGATACCTCATTTAAGAAATTTTGTGAAAATGTATCAAAATAGGTTTTAGTATCCAACTTTTGATAAAAAATGAATTTGAGTGTGAAACTGGTGCCATTAACTAGATCTAAGAGAAAGCTCTTTGTAAACACCAAAACTATCTTAATCGAACATCGGATGGAAATTTGGTACGCGATGAAAGTTTGCTCCTTGTGCTGTCAAATGATAGCACTGATATGTCAAATTTCATGCAATGCGTTGTGGCGCATGGCACAGAGGAGACATGTTGTGGTGCACGAACCGTTAGCCATGGCACATGTGTCTAATTCTGTGTAAAAATCTATTTTGAGTTTTAAAACTCATTTTTGAGTCTCAATTAATTTTTAAGCTTTCGCTTTATTTTCAAAACTCTAATTTGGAGTCCTTAAAACATGTTTGAGATTTGAATGATTGAAAATTGGGATTTCTTGAAATAGATTTTGAGAAATTCATTTATAAATCCTACAATTTGGTAATTTTTGTGAGTTAAGCACTGAATTACCATAATTTAAAATTAAGTGTGATATAACCTCATGGAGGTTACAATAACTGATTTTGAAACTCTAGAAAAGGTTCAAATACTTGAAAGCAATGAAAAGATTTCAATAACTTATGTCATTATAAAAAATAATGGAACTGAAAAAGATTAAGCTTTCAAAAACACTTTCAATAAGAATTAAATATTATAATAAAACAAGGATCTTGATAGATTGATAGATAATTGATCAGCTAAGAAAAAGATGCAAGGCAAGTAGAATTACATTGACTTGTTCATGTGAAGCTTATGAATTTAGAGTTCAATCGCATGAAGTGCAATATTATACATGAGTTTTTATGCAGGAAAAATGAGAAATGTCATATGCAAAGTTTAACTTTTAATATGAGGATTTTCTGTAAGGATCTAATATATATATTGACATATTATGTTGTGGTGGATGAAACTATTGCAAATCTATTATCTATCTAGTAGTATACAAATTTATTATGTGTGAAATAAAATATTATAGCTTATTATATGGCTAATTTTATAGTGATATTTGCATGAAAGCCCAGAAGGGTTTAAGATGGCTAAAGCTATCAAAATTCTCAAGAAATTTTGGTTGCTACTAAATTTTCCTATATATGCTTATATACATATTGATATTGCATAATAAAACTTGTTGATTTAGCATTATTGAATGTGTTGAAAATTTTATATGAAGCATTTGGTTGTTAAAGAAAGATGGAAAGATGCAAGATGATTAGATGTGAATGAAGATCATTTTTCTTTAAGAGAATAATGAAACATAGTCTTGAAGCACCATATGTAGCGCTATCATAAAGCAATTTCTAATATTGCATTGGTTTATAATAAAGTTATACATTTGATATAATATGTTTGAAGAATCAGTATATATGAGTACTTTATTAGGATTGAGTGTGACATACATGTTTAATTTGGTCCATGTGAATTGACTTCTAAGAGGTTATTCATATGTGAAATTAAATCGCATCTTCAATAAGATAATGTGTTAAATAATTTTTCTTGTTGCTTTCACAAAATAAATGGCAAAAGAAAAATATATTTATATTCAAAAGATATGCATAGAGAAAATGTTTCAAAATGCTATATAAAAGCAATAGTTCATGTCTAGTCTAGCCATAAAAGAATATCATCTTACAAAGGCATATGACAACAACAACATTCAAGAAGTTGACAAAAAGGTATTCATAGGTTTCAGTTTGGTGTGGTTTTAAAAAAAAATCAAATCGAACCAAACCAATTAGTTTACTATAATAAAAAACCTATTCAATTTTTTTCTCTAATTGATTTAGTTTGGTTTTTGAACTGTTTGATTTAGGTCTGGATTAAATTTAAACTTTTTTAGTGAGATATTTTTCATAAACACCAATATATATATATATATATATTTTCATTGATATTTTTTACCTATTAATTATTATTTGCAATAAAAAATCTCTTCATCACAAAAAAAATATTTTTTAACAATTAATTAGCATATTTAACTTTCAAAAATTGATGTATTATCTTCAAAACACTTGATTATAAAATTAAAAAATTATAAATAATATTTAGCTAATTGTAACTCATTTTTACTAATGATTTACAAATAACTAAACTTGAAAAAAAGGAAAAAACTTTGACAAATTTATAAAAATATATTTAATAAATATAATAAGACTTGATTCAGTTTAATTCAAATTTTTAAAAACAAAAACCTAATTCAAACCAAATCAATCAATTTTGCCAAAAAAAAACCTTATTTATAATCGATTTTAATCAATTTATGTTGATTTGGTGTAATTAAAGTGTATTGATTTTGAACACTTTTAAATGACATGCAAGCTTGGTTTACAACAACTTAAGATCAAGAAGTGACATCATCGTTGGGAAAAGCAAGAGTTATGCTATACTATTTTTTTCTTAACCAAAATTTTATCCCACTAAATATTTTTGATAAAGATTTTAATGAGATAGCTTCAACGTTTGAGTGATAATCAACAGATCTTGACTAAGTGTCTTCCTACCACAACATTTGATAAGTTCGTTTAAAGCGTTGGAATTCGCAAACTAAGAACTATCAATTAATTTGTCTTGAGGGAAAGTTATACTCCCTCCGGTCTCATTTATAAGTCCAATTTTAGAAGGTGTATTTGGTCCCATTTATAAGTCACGGTGCGTCTTTTTAGGTAATATTTGAGAGGTATTTCCAAATTACCCTTCATGAGAGAGAAGAAGTAACAGGACATTACTTTTTAGATTTGTTATATAGGGGCATGTTTGGAATTTTACTTACTTTTATTCCTTGTATTTTTATTGTATTGGTATTGATAAGGTTGGTAGAAATGACTTATAAATAGGATCGGAGGGAGTATACACTACACTTTTTTTCCTTAACGATATTTTTTTCCAATTTTTAATGAGGCAGTGTCATGAACATATTAAGTACTCCTTTTCCTTTATTAGGATTTTGCCTCATTAAATTTTTCCTAATAAAATTTTAATAATATCTCATATTATCTTTATTATCATTATTTTGTAAAATTTTCAATTGTAAACTTATGCCTCTAAATAAAATATACTCACCTGTATTTCATATATCAATCAATCAAAAGCTTCCTCCATTCTCTCGCTCTCTTTCTACTTTTGCTCTTCTCTCCTCTAATTTCATAACAATAACTTTATTTTTTTAAAAAAATAATCATTTAATTCCTTTATTTTTAACTTAATTATAATTTAATTTTAACTTTTAACTCATTATAGTTCAAATTTTATAATTCTAATTCAATTATACTTTAATTTTTTAATTTTATCTCTTACAAATCAATTTCTATAATTTTAAATACTTAAATATTAATTCTTATATTATAAAAAATAAAATTATCAAAATTAAAAATATTTAAACTTCTAATATTTATAATATTTATAAAGATTAAAAAGATTTAGTAATATAAAATATTAGATATAAATGTTACCATAATTTTAATTTATATAATTTTATTTTTAAATATATATGGAAACTATAATATTTAAATTGTAAAAGTTAAAATTTAAGAATTAAATTATAACCGGATTAAAACTTGTGACATTTTTCCTCACTTAGTTTTTAGTATACGGCCAAACCCATGCGGACGCCGGGCAAGGGTCAAAACTCGACCAGCCCCAGCATCACACACCTTGACTTCTGTTTTATTTTTTTATTTTTTTTTGGGTTGACAAGCTTGTACGAATAGAAACTGTCGCTCCAGGTACAAAATTCAGATTTCCTGAATTTGAGAAACGGAGCTCCTCACTTCAAAATACTATATAAAAAGGCAAACAGGTAATTCAATAGTTAGGATAACATGTACAGCAAATGTATTCCAATCAAAGTTCCGAAATACATGAACCTTAATTAAAAGCGATGTGGAAAATTCAAGTACATTGAATTTACCGCTTAGTTGCTCAACATCATTGCCACGTGAAAATCCTGACGCGTGATATGATACATTGGCATTCTCAACTCCGGAATTTATCAACGCTGCTAAACAGTAGGCACGTCCAGTTCCTGGGGTTTCCTTCTGTACTGGCGATTCATTTTTTGAGAGCTCTTTTTCGTATCATCTATTACTTCTGGCTCATCCTCCTCCATTGCACAAACATCATTATTTTCAGTGTCACCAGCAGCTATGCCAAGTGGCATGCCCCTTATATGCATCAACTCTTTTGCTCCATCAATATTTTGCTTTGACATGGCATCAGTCTCTACCATTGTGGCACCTCCTGATTTCTTCTTTGATATAAATGTGACTGCTGGAAGATCTTCCAATCTATCATCTGCCTGCGATTCAGTAGCAGGCTTTGATCTCTTCAGCTGAGAAAGAAAATCCATATAAGCTTGCTTATTAGAACTGTCGTCCATGTCACCTGAAGAGTCAAAAGTATAATGTGTGTATCTTGACGGGTTACGAATATAATCTGGGACTGCTGATGTGAACTCTTCAGTGTGTGATAACCGATTAAAAGCTGTGACCTCTTGCACTGAAGAAGTCTTCATGCAGATGTCTCTGGCTCCCTCAGATTCATCATTACTTCTATCATCATATTGAGAATCAAATCGAACACGTTTCTGGGGTTTGGACTCTGAAGGATAATCTTTCCTCTTCAAAATTGATTTTGGGTTATTTCTCTCTAGAGATGTGTTTCCATGTGGATCATCACTGCCTGGCGCAGATTTCTCAGAGACCTGCAGTGTATCAATCTTTTTAGCTGCTTCAGCATCTTCCTTCAGCCTAATTTTGGCAGCCAAGTGATTAGCGCGTGGGTCTCTCACAAAGTCACCAAATGAAGCAGGAAGAACATTGCAAGAATCTATTTCTATCCCATCGTCATTTATATCCTTCATAAACAAGCGGTCACCAGAGTTCTCTTTCCCAACAGCCTGCTTGTCATATTGATCTTCCTCTTCCTGCATGAATTTACCACCAAGGTCATTGAGTCAAATTCTAAAAGATAAATTTCGACCTGGAACTTTGAAACAAATAACAACTGAGCAACAGCTATAGTTAATTTAAAAGAGTTTGGGATGAAAAGTGGTCCTAACTTTGAAGACCATGCAGCTATACTATAGGCGCTCACCCAGGCACTAAGGCACTCAAGAAGCTCAGAGCCTCTCACACTATGAGGCACTGGCTTCAGCTAGTTGCTTAACTGGAAGTGCCTCGAGTCCCTCTAGCATCAGTCAAGGCATCCAACTGAGGCGCCTTGGTGAGAATTGAAGGTTAAGAGTCACCTTTGAAGCCTAGTCCAAATGTTTCAAAACAGTCACTGGATGTACTAAAAATATAATATCCGACCTAGCCTTAGATGTTGAAGGATAAGATAACATAGTAATCTTAGTGACTAATACATTCGCCAATTATTATGTTTTATTATTATCTGTCAAAATTTGCCGTACATCAATTTATTTGTCTATATAGCCTTCTTGTAGCATTTTCTGTGTTTTAGAGTATTGTTTCTATTAGAAGTACGCTTTTTTTTTTTTTTTTGCGCCTTGTCTATGTCCCTTTCCCCAAGACCATGAATTGGCGTTCCTCCATAATAATCACAAAGAAAAGATAACTCAGAATTCTTAAAGCTTCATAGTGCGCTCTGGTAACATTCATTTTCATTATAATGATCATGATGATACTAATAAACGCAGGAGTGAATTACCTCGTAATCCAGAGTACAATCACGGCCAATGGCGGACTTTATTTCCCACTCTTCGTCGTCATAATCGTCTGGCTTCGAAGGCCCACGAGACCTCGGTTCGACATCTTCATCCTCGTCGAGATCTTCCAGGTCCTTCTCCAGCTCATCTCGAAAACTGGAAGAGCTTTTCCGGGCTGCTCTTGCTCGATCATTGAATAACGACGGGAAGGGTTCCGGTTCGGGCTCGGGGCTGCCCCTGCTTCGATTCCATTCTCTCTTCAGGATCTCGTCGTCGGAGAGAGACCACAGAGAGCTGAGAGACGTCGCCTCAGTAGACGAAGTCGAATTCGAAGACGAAGCCAGAGAACCAAACACCCTGTCCACTCGCACCCTGAAACTATCTTCCATGACAACGATGGTGAAGGAAATAGGGTTTCAGATAATCGAACTATTTGTGAGGGAAGAAAATTCGTGCTTTTCACTACTTCCGAGCAACAAGGGGATTCGATTACCGTATGTCCTTATATTGTCCTTGCGTTTTTTTTTTTTTTGATAAAATTCTTTGGGTTTGTTTTGAATTTGAATCACCGACTTTGTTTTTTGTAAAGAAAGACCCATATTACAAGCCACAACTAGTTGAAATAGTGGCCCCTTGGTAACGATCAGGCCCGGCTATTGGCTCTCGATTAATTAAACGAAGAGACCTGTGAGAGAGAGCCTCTATTACCCAAAAGTTGCAGGGAGCAAGTATCACTGTTTATGGGCTAAGTCATGAGACTCAGGGGCCACTTTGTTTTTTTTTTTTTTGGAGGGAGGGGGAAACTACGGTCATTCAACAGAAAAAGGAAGAACCAACCCGCACTTATTTTAGTAGTTAGGAATCCAGACAGTTTAGTCTCAAAAAATGCAGTAGTGCAATTGAATATGCGAAATATGTCTCACTAATAAGTGGAGAGCTGAATTAGTTTGAAATGGATTGAACGGACAATTAACTCAACATACCCAAATACTTTAAGATATCAAGTGTAAAAGCAAAAACAAAAAAAACACAAGAAAGAAGATAAAAAAGTTACAAATTTTCCTTATTATTGATATTAAAACATATTTGGATAATTCTTAAAAGTACATTCAAATTATATATAAGATGTATTTTTGCCAAATCCAACAAACAATTAGACCCTCTAAATGAACTTTTGTCATATGTAAACTAAAACCAGACACATACTTAGCCAATTATTTTCGTTTTGGTTTAATATGTATCAAAATTCAAAACCATCTTTTAGAGTCTAGGAGAATTTGGAAAAATGACAATAAAATTACACCACAATATATAAATGTAATCAAATTTTTTAAAATGTCATAATTTTTTTAAAATTTTTATATACTTTTCTAGCATTAATGATTTTAGGTTAAAGATTAAATTACCCTTTGTTTAAAATAAAAATAACAGGTTTGACTCTATTTTTTCAATTACAACTTTTATTTAAATAATTATAACTTTTATTTTGTGAATTGTAAAAATTAAATAAAAAATTATAACTTTTTAAATAAAATTTTTTATGATTGATAAATAAGTTATGAAAATAATCAAGTCTCGATCAAAATTTTTATTTAAATAATCACAACTTTAATTTATAAATTATAAAAATTGAATAAAAAATTACAACTTTTCACATAAAATTTCTTTTATTGTTGAAATTCAAGTTTTGAAAATAATCAAAAATAATTTTTATTTAAGTAATCACAATTTTTATTTTGTTAATTACAAAAATTGAACAAAAAATCTTAACTTCTCAAATGAAATTTCTTTTACCATTAAAATTTTAATTATAAAAATAACTAATTACAACTTTTATTTTATAAATTACAAAACTGAATAAATATCACAACTTTCCATGTAAATATGCTATTTTTTTATTTTAAATAAAAGATAATTTAATCATTTAATCTAAAATTATTAATGTTAGAGAAGCACATAAAAATTTTAGCATAATTATGATATTTTAAGAGATTTAATTATCATTTATATATTTTTGGTGGGGTTTTATTATATTTTCTCATAAAATAGATGCTAAATCATATTGATATATGTGCGAAAATATATAATATTTAATTTTATGATCTGAAAATTATTTTAATATATATATGTAATGTTGAGCCAGGTAATATTTTTTATTACTTTGTTTGATATACCAATTTCTGTTATCAGAAACAATTTTGGTGTTACAAAACAGTTACGATTAAACTATGCATTTTATCTCATTGTTCAAAATCATCCAGCTTGTTTTCTTTTAGTTAAAAGGCCAATAAACTAGGATTCAGTAACTTAGTCAATGTTCAAAATTATTTAGCATGTTGTAACTTTCTTTCCTCGTTTAGACACACAGATTTTTTTTTTAATAAAGAAAAAAATCAGAAATGACCAGAAGAGCTAAATTATCAGCTCAGAACTGCTCAGCTTAAATTAGTATCCAGCGAGTTATTAAAAAAAAACAGAGAGAGAATTAGTATCCAATATCCAGCAAGTTATTTTCTTGGGTATGCTTAAATATACTGCTTCCGCAGCTTTGAGTAGGATCGTCAGTTTATCACCATTAATTACTCTCAAAGTATTGGGAACATTATTAATGGTCAATGATATCAACTTCATCAGAGCTGCAAGATCGAACAATTCTTACGGATTTATTTGTCTCCTTTCCTTTGACCACCCAAAGTTTCGGAATCTTGACTGTTGACAGCGTGAAAGATCGCTGATCTTATAAGTAATGAAACTTGAATGTTTCGCTGGCAACTTGGCTCAGAAATGTGGTAATTTCTAACTCAGTGCCTTGACGGGGACATTCTGAGCTCCGTAGGTAGCAGCCATGGCGATCGCAGCGGTGTTATTTGCGGTATTAGTGGTGGGATTTGTGGGTGGGAAGTCAGAGTATATAGAGTACAATACCACAAAAAGTATCGTCCCTGACAAAATTAATGTCCATTTGGTGCCTCACTCTCACGATGATGTGGGCTGGCTCAAGACTGTTGATCAATACTATGTTGGAGGCAATAATTCCATTCGGGTTTGTACTCTTTTACTTCGATGAGGGAAAAAGGATAAATAAATTACTTAGCTGATTACCGAAGGATTTCTCGCATGTTTGAATGTGGTTTTGGTTTGCTGGACAGGGTGCATGTGTACAGAACGTATTGGATTCCGTGATATCTGCGTTACTGGACGATAAGAATCGCAAGTTCATCTATGTTGAGATGGTAAAACACTTTTGGGACTGGCATAATTGTTTAATTCAAAATGTTGGAAGTTTTGAAAGGTAAATTTTAACTTTTCCCATTTCAGGCATTTTTCCAGAGGTGGTGGAGACAGCAAAGCAAAGCGATGAAAACTAAGGTGAAAGAGCTGGTCAACTCGGGTCAGCTGGAATTCATGTAATCATCTAATGCTTTATTTCTTCTGTCAGTAGCTACTGATTATCTTGGACATCAAAGATTAGTTCTATTGTTTCTTTCTACTTCTAGAATGGAACCTTTCTTACATTATACATTAATCGATGACTGATAGTAGTCTTGCTTTCTACCTTTCTTTCTTTTCTTTGGTTTGTTTTTGAAGAAATGGGGGCATGTGTATGCATGATGAGGCCACCCCGCATTATATTGATCTAATTGATCAGACAACTCTGGGGCATCAATTCATCAAAGATGAATTTGGCAAGATTCCAAGAGTTGGCTGGCAGATTGATCCTTTTGGCCATTCTGCAGTTCAGGCTTATATGCTTGGTGCCGAGGTATGTCTTTATTAACCTGTAGAAATATGTGTACAATTTTTTTAAGATAAGTTATATCTGTACCGGTTATTATCGAATGATATCTGTACAATTCCTATAACTATTAATTTAGGTGACTGTATTTAGGTTTGGAATTTTAATATTTTTCTAAAATGACTTCCATTTTGCTATGTCTTTATTTGTATACAATCTCTAAATAATATGTGACTGTTTCTGCTGCAGCTAGGATTTGATTCACTCTTTTTCGCAAGAATTGATTACCAAGATAGAGCCAAGCGATTGAAGGAGAAGACTCTCGAGGTTGTGTGGAGGGGTTCCAGGTCCCTTGGATCCTCTTCACAAGTGAGTTATCTAACTTAAAAATGAATTTTGTTTCATTTTCCTGTAAAAACTTGTTTGCAAATCAATTCACATGAGTTACTTTCGTGGCTAACTTCATTGCAGATATTTACTGGGATATTTCCTAGGCATTATGATCCTCCTGATGGTTTTACATTTGAGATAAATGATGTTTCCCCTCCTATTCAGGTAGGATTTTATTTTATAGTAAGAGGAAACGTTTAATGCCTTGATCATTTTTTTTTTGGCCATTCATTTAATACCCTGTTCTTACATTTGCTAAGATTCTCCATTCTGTGAATTGAAGGATGACATTCTCCTGTTTGACTATAATGTTCAAGAACGAGTCAATGACTTTGTATCTGCAGCTTTAGCTCAGGTAAGATCTGGCTGACTCTTGAGCTGCCATTTTGTTGGATCAAATGTGTTTCTCATTTCAACTTAAATGCATATAAGAGGTATAAGAAGCAAGTTAAAGTTTAATAGTGTAACCTGTGGATGCGGACTGATGATGCAACAGAAACACCATCTCTCCATGAGACTGTAAATTAATTATTAAGTCCTTAGTTATGTTTTATCTTGTTAGTGATAGGATTTTTGAAAATCATTGGAATTGTGGTTTAAAAGTAGTTGTCTGCCTGTTTCCAGGCTAATGTCACTAGGACAAATCACATCATGTGGACGATGGGAACTGACTTCCGTTATCAATATGCGAATTCATGGTTCAGACAGATGGACAAGTTTATCCATTATGTCAATCTGGTAATCTATCTTTACTGCTATTGCATAAAAATATTCTCTCAAGGACATTTTTCCCATCTCTGGTGATATTCATAGGTTCGGCTTCTTCTTTTGACTTATGACTATGGTACTTTTTTGGGGCATACTCTCAGGATGGGCGTGTCAATGCATTATATTCAACGCCATCTATATATACTGACGCAAAATATGCAGCAAATGAGGAATGGCCACTCAAATTGGATGATTTCTTCCCGTGAGTTTCTCTTGGATATTTTATTGTTAGATTTAGACTTCACAGAGCTCAATTTTGAATATGATACAAATTTCCAGGTATGCTGATCATCCAAATGCATATTGGACTGGCTATTTTACAAGTAGGCCAGCTTTAAAGGGTTATGTTAGGGTGATGAGTGGTTACTATCAGGTAAAGTCTAAGGCTTCTTTTACTTTCTAGGGTAATTTGTTATGCCCTCATGAGCTCTCATAAATCAAAATCATTTTTATTATTCGTCTTTGGGGAAAATCTATTACTTCTTATGTTGGCTTCTAGGCAGCAAGACAGCTCGAATTCCTTAAAGGAAGGAGCAAATCAGGGCCAAATACTGATGCATTAGCAGATGCTTTGGCGATTGCTCAGCATCATGATGCAGTTAGTGGTACAGAAAGACAGCATGTTGCTTCTGATTATGCAAAGCGAATCTCAATGGGTTATGCAGAGGTGCTTAATTATTTTTTCGTTTAAATTTTGACATCATAAACTTCTATTTTAAATTCTTTTAATTTCCAGACAGAGAAGTTGGTTGCATCTGCTCTTAGTTTTTTTGTAAACCAAAGACTAAGTTTGCATGGAGGGAATCAAGTGACAGACTTCCATCAGGCAAGACATTATACTTGTTGCAGAATTTCCTTCGTTTAAATGTGATATCCGTTATTGCACCTTTTTGTGATCATCTACTGAATTCTTTATGGTGGATCTGTTGGCAGTGTCCTCTTCTTAATATAAGTTACTGCCCTCCCTCAGAACTTACTTGTCTGACGGGAAAGGCTTGGTAAGTTTATGATTGTAGCTAGTTTAGTAACTGCCAACCATTAAAAAAAAA
>NW_026556644.1:0-33436 GCF_029017545.1 Prosopis cineraria
TTACAAAATTCTCATTTTTAACACTAAACATGTCTCTAGGAATATCCGTGTGTTCTTCCACAAACGGCTTAACTTCTTTAGTGTTGTGCAAAACATATAAATGAGCTTGTTCACTTTCAACTGCTGAGATGCTAACAACTTTATTTCTAATTATTCCTTTCCTTGATCTTCATCCATCATAACGAGACTTTGGAATCCCTATAGCATCAATGTTGGATAGATAATCTATACACAATTCAACTAATTTTTCGACTATGTATCGTTTAGTGATATACCCCTTAGGTCAGTATTTATTCTTTACATAGCCTTTTAATATTTTCATGTAACGCTCAATCAGGTACATCTATCTTAAATTGCCAACTCGCACATTTGAACTTCTTTGACTAAGTGGATAGTTAAATGAACCATGATATCAAAGAATGAAGGTAGAAATACATTTCAAGTTCACATAGGGTCAAAACGATTTGCCTTTGTAGGGCTAGCAAATTTGTAGGGTCAACCATTTTATTACAAATCATCTTAAAAAATAAGCATAAATTAGTGATGGTGCGTCACACTTTTTTTTGGCAAAATAGATCTAATGCCAATTGGTAAGAAATTTTGAAGAAGCACATGAAATTATGAGATTTAAGCCCCTATAACTTCAAGTCTTTCATTGATACAAGATTCTTTACATTTGAAGAATATCCCTCTGGCACTTTAACAGTATGGAGGAATTCAAGAAAACATTTTTTCTCTTTAGTTGACAGAGTGTAAGCTGCTGGTGATAGATATGTGCAATTTCCTCTCTCCACTGGAGCCAACTCTTCCCTTATTCCATAGAAAACCAAATCCAACCTTGATTTGACACTATCCTTGCTTTTTCCGGGCAATTGGAGCAATGTCCCAATCATACTGTCACAAACATTTTTCAATATACATCATATTAAGAAAGTGTCTTTATGTAAGGACTTCCAATATGATAGATCAAAAAGGATTGATTTTTTCTTCCACCCACTTGTTTGCAACATTTCCCGCAAAGGTTTACCAAAATGATTGTCAAGATCTTTCACCTTTTCACACATTCACACCTGTCTTCAGCCTAGGCGGTTTCTCTTCTTTGGATTCACCATTGAAAGCTTTTGTCCACATTCTCCAATGATGTATCGAAGGCAAGAATCTACGATGTCTTATATAAACATTTTTTCTACAGTGATCTAACCATATTGAATGAGTGTCTTCTTCACATATAGGACATGCACCATGCCCTTTAATGAAAGATGTAGAGAGGTGGCGTTTGTTTTAAAGAACAAACGCCACCTCTTTGAATAAAAATTAAATAATTTAATTGATTATTCATTATTTTTTAATATTGATGTTTTATTTTTTAATAAATGATGTAGAAAGGTGGTGTTTGTCTAAAGAACAAACGCCACCTCTTTGACTAAAAATTAAAAAATTAGCTATCATATTTATTAGCAAAATATATATTTAGTGAAAATAGATATATGTATGCAATTAAATTACTAATAAAGTATTAATAAAATATTATTTATAGTTATTAATAATTACCTGTATTGCTTAATAATTAAAATCAAATAAATACTAAATATAGGAAAAATAATAATTAAATATTTAATTAATAATTATATATTAATATTTAATATATTATATTTTTTTTTATAAATGATGTAAAGAGGTGGTATTTGTTTTGAAGAACAAACGCCACCTCTCTAAATAAAAATTAAAAAAAATTAGCTATCATATTTATTAGCAAAAATATATATTTAGTTAAAAAATAGATATATGTATACAATTAAAGTATTAATAAGTACTATAAAAATATTATTAGAGTTATTGTTATTATAATTACCTGTATTGCTTAATAATTAAAATCAAGGAAATACTAAACATTATTATCAATAAAAACTAAATATTTAATTAATCATTATTTATTAATATTTGTGTATTATTTTTTTTTAATAAAAGATGTAGAGAGGTGGCATTTGTTTCAAAACAAATGCCACCTCTGTTGACATACAATGTAAAAAAATAGCTGTCATATTTATCAACAAAAATATATATTTAGTTAAAAATAGATATATATATAGATTATTAAAGTACTAATAAAGTACTTATAAAAATATTATTATAGTTATTGCTATTATAATTACCTATATGCTTAATAATTATAATCAACAGATACTAAATAATAGAAAAAAATAATATTAAATATTTAATTAATATTTATATATTAATATTTAATAATTTATTTTTTAATAAAATGGTAGAGAGATGGCGTTTGTTTAAGAACAAAACCACCTCTCTGAATAAAAAAATTTAGCTATAATATTTATTAGCAATAAGTATATATTTAGTTAAAAAGATATATGCATACAATTAAAATTCTAATAAAGTACTTATAAAAAAATATTAATATAATTATTGCTATTAATCATTACTATAGTAGTTAATAATTATAATCAAGAAATAATAAACATTAGTATAATAAAAAACAAATATTTAATTAATCATTATTTTTTAATATTTGGTGTATTATTTTTTTAATAAAAGAGTGTAGAGAGGTGGCTTTTGTTTAAAGAACAAACACCACCTCTTTGACTAAAAATTAAAAAAAATTAGCTGTCATATTTATTAGCAAAAATATATACTTAGTTAAAAATAGATATTATATATACACACACACAATTAAAGTACTAATAAAGTACTAAAAAAATATTATTATAATTGGTTGCTATGAATATTTACCTATATTTCTTAATAATTATATTCAAACAAATACTAAATAATAGGAAAAATAATAATTAAATATTTAATTAATATTTATATATTAATATTTAATATATATTTTTTTAATAAATAATGTAGAGAGGTGGCATTTGTTTGAAGAACAAACGCCACCTCTCTGAATAAAAATTTAAAAAAAATTAACTATCATATTTTAGCGAATATATATATTTAATTAAAATAGATGTATTTAGACAATTAAAGTACTAATATAGTATTTAAAAAATATTATTATAGTTATTGCTATTAATAATTACTTGTATTACTTAATAATTATAATCAAGAAAACTAAACATTATTATAATAAAACTAAATATTTAATTAATTTTATTTATTAATTTGTGTATTGTTTTTTTTAATAAAGATGTAGAGAGATGGCATTTGTTACCTCTCTAACTAAAAATTAAAAGAAATTAGCTGTCACATTATTAGCCAAAATATATGGTTTAGTTAAAAATTGATATATGTATGCAATTAAAGTGCTAATAAAATAAACTACTTAAAAATATTATTATAATTATTTCTATTAATAATTACTTATATTTCTTAATAATTATAATCAAATAGATACTAAATAATAGGAAAAATAATAATTAAATATTTAATTAATATTTATATATTAATATTTAATATATTTTTTTATAAATGATGTAGAGAGGTGGCATTTGTTTAAAGAACAAAGGCCACCTCTCTGAATAAAATTAAAAAAACTTAGCTATCATATTTATTAGCGGGAACTAAATATTTAGTTAAAAATAAACATATGCATACAATTAAAGTACTAATAAAGTACTTATAAAAATATTATTATAGTTATTGTTATTAATAATTACTTGTATTACTTAATAATTATAATTAAGCAAATACTAACATTATTATAAACAAAAACTAAATATTTAATTAATTATTATTTATAATTTTGTGTATTATTTTTTTAATGCAAGATGTAGAAAGGTGGCGTTTGTTTGAAGAACAAACATCACTCCTCTGATAAAAATTAAATATATTTAATTGATCATTATGTTTTAATAAATGAATATAGAGAGGTGGGTTTGTTTGAAGAACAAATGCCACCTCTTTGACTAAAATTAAAAAAATTAGCTATCATATTTATTATCAATAAGTAAATATTTAATTAAAATAGATATATGCATATAATTAAAGTACTAATAAGTACTTATAAAAATATTTTATAGTTATTGTTATTAATAATTAGTTATATCACTTAATAATATAACCAAACAGATACTAAATATTAGTAAAAATAATAATTAAATATTAAATTAATCTTTATTTATTAATATTTATATATTATTTTTTTTAATAAATGATGTAGAGATGTGGCGTTTTTCTAGTAGAAACGCCACCTCGCTCTTAAGCATTAAAAAAGGATTTATAATATTCAATAACAATAAAAAAATAATTAGTTAATAAATAATAGAGGTGGCATTTAGAAGGCTTACAATCGCCACCTCTCTTCTCAATATAAAAAATATTAAAATTAATTATAATATTATATAATAAATAATCTAAGTATATTATAAAAATATTAAGAGTAAAAATATTTTTTTTAATAGTTTAAGGAGAGAGGTGGCGTTTTATTTTCAGCAAACGCCACCTATGTCAATACAATAAATAAAATATTATCGACTATAAAATATAAATGAAAATTATAACAAAATAAAATTAATTATTATTATGTAATAAAATGAGCAATACTTGAATTTGTAATTATTTAAGAATATATATAGAGAATAGTGATAATCACTACATATTTTATTTAGAAATTTTTTAAGATTGGTGGCGTTTGAAGTTTTGTAGTAAATCAGAGAGGTGGCATTTCCATATAAAAGAATGCTACCTATATTGTTTTAAATTATTAAAAAATTATACACACAGATTATTTTATACTTGTTTTGTATTTATAATAAAATAATTATATAATATTACAAAGCAAAATATTATTTATAACGAAGTAGAGAGGTGATGTTTTTAAATACTGAAATGCCACTAGTCGTTAATCACATAAATCTTAGCATTCCATTTTAAAAATGTCACCTATGTGAATTTCTATAATTATAAAATAAAAATATAATTTGAAAGCTATGGTATTTGATGAAACAACGCCACCTTTCTTCTTTGGATTTGAGATTGATAGTGTTTATTTTTCATTGCTACGAATGCATGCTATTAAATATCATTTATGTAGTAGTGAATAAGTGTGTTTGGTTGTGATTTCAGTCATAAAAATGGATCCAAATGGAGTCAGGTTGCCCAGATGTGAAAAAGGAAGAACTCTAAAGGTAAAGGTTTTGAGCCACACATCGTGGTGTATGTGTGTCAACTAAAAAAGGAATGCCTCTTTGTACCATTGTCGCAGCGCATAATGTGTCTGTCGCAGTGCATGGCCAAAAATCTCTAATTTATTAGTTGGGAATAGACATATTTTAGAAGAGAGGAAGGAGGAGAAAACAAAAGGCATATCATATTCTCTGCTAGGATTTTGAGATTCTAGACCCTTAGAGCAATTCTAAGCTATCCTACACTTAAGGTAATATTTCTAAACCCCTCTCCTCCTTTTCTCTTCTATTTTAATAAGATTTAAGCTAGAGTTTGAGTTGTAATGATGATTTTCAATCCATATGAGCTATGAGTTTGAACCAATTGACTTATATAGAGATAATAGGATTTATTTGAAGTATTTTAACTTAAAATTAATGAGTATACAAGTCTTGGTTAGTTGAGGCCATTAATGGCCAAAAATGACATTGATAAGGGTTGTTAGGAGTGTTTAATGGTTATAAATGGTGGTTTAATAGTTATTAATGACAAGGTAAGCTCAAGGAACCTAGTAGACCCATTGGGTATGATTGAGAGTGAATTCATAACTTTGATAAAGAGAGAATGTGGAGTTAGAATATTGAAAATTTCTCAAAAAGGGATATAAATGATGTCCTTGTGATTAGTTATAGATTATCTAATTTTGGCACCATTTAAGCTAATTGAAAGCTTGGAAAGTTGTGTTTGAGAGGTAAACCTTGACCTCTCAAGGTTTGAGGTAATTGAAAAAAAATTTAATTTGTATAGTTGTTTATTAATTAGTTATTTGTTGAATTTAATAATTTGGAATTTGTTTGGTGTTTGAAAACCTATCGATACAAATTTTGACAATGTAATGAATTATGTGTGTGGAGTTGTCTTAGATTGTAGATACTAATATGCATGTCTATATATATATATATATATATGTATATATAATTAGTAATGATGATTTGAGAACAACTCATTATGTAAATGATAAATATGTGATAATTGATATGTGGTGTATGATGAACATGTGATTCTTAGTATGCGAATGACTATGGAGAAAGACAATTGTATGAATTGATATGATTTGATTAATTATGATTTTAACGATACTATTTTCTCCATAGTTATAGAAGTAACTATAGTTTATAACATAAATAGTAATTCTAAAATATAAATTGCAAACTTATAACGACAAGTCCCAATAAAACCTGTCGTAGTTATGTAAATATTAAGTATTAATATTAATATTATTCACATTATTAATATAAATAAATTAATATAAATAATAATAATTAACTAATACTAGTAACTTAAATATATAACGACAGGTCATTCATGACCTGTCATTATTACTAATGAAGCTGCTAAATAACGACAAGTAATTAATCAGCTGTCGTTAATGCTAATTCCATTTCCAAAACCAACATTAATTATAACAATTATAATTATATTATTACATATATTAACAACAGGTCTACTAGGAGCTGTTGTTAATATTATCCTTAGCTAATGGTTAATATTAGTATAAATAATAATCATATTATTAATTAATTGTAATTATTAATTTTGTCATATTATATTATAAATAAATATAACATGTAATGAATGTTGATACATTCCTCTTTTATTCCCTCAGCTAATATTAATATTAATATAAATATAATTATATTATTAATCATGGTATACTTATTAATAATGCAGGTCAAACACATTAGTGACAGCTCTTGTGGGAGCTGTCGTTAATGCCTAAGCTCCATTCTTTTTTTAACTTCAACTCTAGCCTCCTTTACTCGATATTGATAATAATATTTTTTTATTTCAGTCAAATCCTCAACTCATATTAACATTAATATGAATAATAAGTATAATATTGAACAATATTATATTATTAATAATAATATTATTAATATATTAATATTAATATTAAAATTAAATAAATATTATAATAATTAACTAATGTTATATTATATTATTAAATATTATCTTTATTTAAAGCATATAACGACAGGTCCTAGGGGACCTATCGTGATATGTGTAGCATGTTTTCTAATGTATTTTAATTTTTTTTGGGTCAAATCACAGCTAATATTAATGTTAATATAAATAATTAGTATATTATTGATTAATATTATATTATCAGTTATAGGATATTATATTATTCATAAACATACTTATTATTATTAATATGATTACTATTAATATTAAGATTGACATTCAATACAAATTATAATAATTAATTAATAATATATTATGTTATTAAATAATATATCATTATTTAAATGAATATAACGACAGGTCCTTTATATATTTATATTGATATTTCCAACACATTTTTGACGTATTTTAATTTTTTTGTCAAATCCACACATATTAATGTTGATATAAATGATAAGTATATTATTAATTAATATTATATTATTGATTAAGGTATATTATATTATTACTATTATATTAATATTAACATTAAATAAATATTATAATAATTAATTAATATTATATTATATTATTAAATATTATATCATTATTTAAATGCATATTAACGACAAGTCCCATAAGATTATAGTTATATTTTAAATTTAAGTTTTTCCCTCCTTTACTTTTACTTCTCTCACCTCTTTCACTCGCCTTTTAGCTCACACTTTTAGCCTTCAGCTCTCCCTCCACCTTCAATTGCTTCATCTCTACTCTTAGCTCTCAGCACCTTGTTGCTCATCAGCTTCCCATAACTCCTTTGCCTTCAGCTCCTTCCCCCCCTCGCCTTCAGCTCCTTCTCCTCCCCTTGCCTTTCAACTCCTTCCTCTCTGCCCTTCAGTTCCTTCTGCTCTGCCTTTTAGCTTGTTGTCTCCATCCTTAGCTCGCCATCAGCTCGCCCTAAGCTCTCATTGTAATTGTTCAACCTCTAACTCACCTCTATGCATCCATCCAAGTATTTTTTTTATTTTTATTCTTAATTTTTTAAGTTTTCTCCTTATACATGTTTAACTCTCCTTATTCTTATATATTTTTTATGAGATTAATTATTTATTTTTAATACAAATTTGGGATAAAATTTCTGGGCAAAAATTTTAACATCCATTATGATAAAGTTGTTCATATTTTAATCAGGTAATTATTTGATAGCTTGACATGGTTGTATATTCTATTTATAATCGTTGATTATCTATTGAGATTGGTTGAATTCTTGTTATGTTGTTGATTTTTTTAAAATTTCATAATATAAATTAGTTGTTCATATTTTAATTTGGTAATTATTTGATAGTTTGAATGTGTAAAAAAGCTTGATTATTCATTGAGATTTGTTGAAATTGGTCATGTGTTTATTTTTATTTCTAATTTATTTTTGTTATTATTAAAGGTACTTCCACAAAATGTGCATCTAACTTAAGTTTTTGTAAATAAAGGGTGTATAGCATTTCATATCTGTTTTTTGTTGTAAAAAAAAAAAATTCATATCGTGACAGTTATGCACAAAACTGTCGCAAAAGATATACTTATAGCGATAGTTTTAATTAAAATTGTAGCGACAAGTAAATACTTACAATGACAGGTAATGGTGGAACTGTCGTTGTAAGCGATACTTTTCGCGACAGTTATTCCTTTGAACTGTCGCGAAAAGTAATTACTTTCAATGATAGTTCATTAATTCACTGTCATGAAAAATATCTTGTTACCACTACACTAGCTTCCACTACACCGCTTCTTGTGTCACAAAAATAGCTTTTCAATTGTCACGAAAAATGCTTTTGGCACTAGTGTGAATATATGCCAATTTGACTCCCCTTTATGTTTTTAAGAATCAAGGGGGGTTGAGAGTTGAATTTATGATATATGTGTATGGGATTGGTTATGGTGTGTTGCACAAGTCCTAAATGGTCCATTAAATGTGGTCTATGGGTTAGTATAAGCTTTCGACAGTTGTATTATGGTTTAGGCACCCTAATTGTGAGTTTTTATGAAAAAGGAGTGAGAATTGAAAAGGGTGTCCAACTTTTATAAAAAAATAATTTGATTTTGAAACTTGTGCCATTAGTTAGATCTAAAAAAAAGCTCTTTGTAAACACCTAGATCATCTTAATTAGACATTAGACGGAGATTTAAGATGCGTTGGAAATTCATCCCTCGTGCTGTCAATTTGATAGTAAAACATTGTCAAAAATCGTGCAATGTGCCTCTGTGCATGTGTTTTAAACTCTAATTTGTAAATTCTAAATGCATATGGATGTGTTTTAAATTGCGAAAACTTAAGATCTCGTTTGTAATATTTTCCAACTTGGTGATTTCAATGATTTTAGGAGATTGGTGTGGATTGATAAGGGTAATCTTACTAGTCTTACCTGAACTTTACAATTGGACTGATTAATTGTAGATTAATCGTTTAAACACCATCTTGGCTCAAGAAGCAAGCTTGGAAGCAAGATATTAATAGGTAAACCTTTGACCTCTCAAAGGTTTGAGGTAATTGGGGAACCCTTATTTTGGATAGTTGTTTGTTAATTGAGTTTTAACTATGAAAATATACATATTTGCATGTATGATTGAATGGCAAATGTGAAAGCATGCCCTAAACTTTAATGATTGATTGAATTATGAATGTGCATTTTTTTATCTGGAATTTAAATGTGGAGTTGAATTCAAATTGATTTCCAAAACTATAAATACATACATATATTAGAATGAGAAGTGTAATGACATGTGATGTGATGATTATATATTAATAAAGAAATTGATGATTGAGCAAAGTGAAGAACGTTCGTGAAAATAATATGGATGCTCACTTAGGTAGCGTCATAGCATAAGCCAATATGTTATTATTGGGTAAATGAAATTGTGAAATGAGTGAGCATTGTAAATTGCATGATCATTTAGTAGGAGTTCGCCTAGGGAGAGGAGTAGATAAAATCCATCTGGTACTTATGGCTGCCTTCCAGTGCACAAAAACCTAATTTTGTCCCACTGTTTGTTGAGGGACTGTCCCATAGTTTGTCAAGGAATTAAAACCCAGCTATCTCCACCTATTTGTCAAGGAGGTTAGCTTAGGGTATTCGACACCTCAAAGATTTGAGAGTAAGGGAAACTGTGGTCCAAGAGTGAGTATTTGTGATCCTTAGTCGGATCACACCTTATAATTGGTGAGTTTAGGTAGTCTAGTCATATAGACAGAGCCTTGTTTGGTATTGTAGTCCACAATTTTAGTCGGAAGATATAAGGAGTGTATAAGGTAAAATTGATCATGCATATGTGTATGTTTGACGTGTTACATGATTGTTAAATTTGTGGTAAGTCGTGACAATGATTGTGCCATTACCTCATTTTTGTTTGTGTTGTAGCAATATGCATCGAGGTAATGAATTGGGTTATTATCACATGTTTGAGTATTTTGTGGCAATATACTTTGTGTTTTGTAATGAGAAATATGAAAATGAATTTATTATGAAATTACAACTCATATTATGTATGATCTCATATCTTGAGTGATTAACTCCCTTTTAATATGTTTAAATCAATTGATATATAATTGCATAGGGTAGGTGTATCTTGATTATTGAGTGGCTAGACTCACCTTCTCTTTTAATTTTTATAGGCTCTAGCTTTGATGTATATAAGGAAAAGGCTCCTATAGCTTATGAATTTAGGATTCCTATTGTATAGCTTTTTAACCTCAATTATTTTTGTGTAATATTTTGATATATTGCCAATTAGGTTATATTTTGCATACACTTGCACTATTTTGTTGTTGATGATCTTTGGAATGTATTTTAGACCTAGGAATGCTGTTTATGAGATTTGTAAATTTTGTTGGGCTAAAATACTAGTGCAAGTGTAAAAATGTTAACTCAATTATAACTTTGATTATTTGTGGTTAAATGTAATGTAAAGACCGCCCTCTGTTTTCTTGTTAAAGGGGTATACTGTGGTATATATGTGCATGTAGTGCATTGTACAAGTAGTCCTAAGTCTATTGAGTATGGTCTGAGTGTTAGGAACGGCTTTTGACACATGTGTTGGGTTTTGGACACCCTTGAGTTGTGAAAATTGTGAAAATAATTGAAAATATGTTTGAGTATCCAACTTCCTTATGTGACTTAATTTGGAAGTAAAATTCATGCCATTTGCTAGTTTATGAAAAGAGCTTTCTATAAACACCTAGATTACCTCGTTTGGACATTGGATCAAGAAACGGGGCATGTTGAAAGTTGCTTGAGTGTGTTGTCAAATGACAACAAATTTGTTGTCTAAAAATGTACAACGAACCTATGGCGCATGTGCAATGCCACGGCACCCTATCCTGATTCTCAATTCTTGATTTTTTTCAACTGATTTTAAGTCTTTTCACTCCTCCGAAGTATCCCATGCTTCCAAAACATTATTTAACTCTGATTTGAGGTTTATTAAGTGATTTTTAGTGAAATTGATTTATGAAAACTTGGGATCCCATTTCTACAAAATTCAAACTTGGTAATCTAAAAAGGAGCTTAATCGATTATTATCTTAGTTTGTGAGATTAATTGTGTTTAGTAAGGGAGATATTTCATTTGCATACCAACCCCTTCTCCCGCAAGGAATAGTGACCCCCAAAGGAAAGAGTGAACCACCCACCCACACACCATACTCATGCACACACCACCCTGAACCCTTACTCACATAAAGAATAGAACCCTCAACCTACCTCTATCAAAGGGGTATAGGGTGCTATTGAACCAAGAGGTTCTTGGCTTTATTAAATAATGCATGAAAAAAATAACAAATATAGATCAAAGACTCACTTAATACTTTTGGTGTATTTTCAAGAAAATGGGACAAAATAACATGGGAAAAGGACCTACAAATACAAGACTAGAGTCAAAACCCAACAATCAAGACTAAAAGAACATCTCCTTGCATAGACAAGCTCAACACAAATCCTCTCCATGCATGGACATAACCTACCATGGTAAAAACAAAGCCCTCTGAAGCATGACCATGCACGGACAAGTAGAGTGACAAGAATCTCCACGAATGAACGTGGAACCCAAAATGCACATCAAGCTCTAAATTAATATTTAATTATTTTAAATCCAATATCACTAAATTAGATAAGATTAGGTATGATCTAGGCAAATTCTAAGCCTAAGGAGGACGAATTAATTATAAAAAACCTCCCAATAGCCTTTTAAAGTGTCCAATCTCATATATGAAAGCCATGAGACGTATTACGGAGTCTGGAGTAGTAGTTCTCATGAGTTGGGAGCTTTCTTCTTCTTCTTTTATGTTTTTATATGGGATTGTACTTTTAACTCTATTAGTTCTGTCTAAACTCTCACTCAAGGTAGGAAGTAGCTAAGTTGTGATGTATTTTTGCCTTTTTCCTAATATTTATTTATTTTTTCTATTGCACTTAATTTCTTGTCTTTGAGATTTTAATGTTTCTATTTATATTTATCTGTCCCTTGTTTTAATTACTTTTTATATAGATGGCCACTATATAATCTGTTTACGGGCTATTCAAAGAATCGAGAGGTGAGGAGTTAACCTAGACTTAGAGAGATAAACAGATATAACTAAATTAGAGATAATTTAGGATTTATACATGGTGACTTAGATCATAATTTCATGGCTTATCTAGGGTCCTAATAGGATTAGCAATAGCTAATTCAACCTTAAACAAATACACCCTAATATATTGAAATATAATTAGGATACTTTAGAAACAATTGTCATTATAAATAAGGGAATATAATTAATTAAATTAGAGTAAATTATCCTAGTAGGTAAATCTTGATCCATGACGCTTGTCGGATATATTGGGATAATTTCTTCTTATCATTTTTATTTATTTGCATTATTAATTATCAAATCATTTTCAAAACTTTTAATTGTTTTCTTTAAATAACAATGATTATTTCTATTCTCCTCCATGTTAGACTATATAATACTCCAAGAATTATTACTATATTGATCTTGCACACTTAACTTCTAGAACAAATAAAATTAGTGACTGACAAATCTGTCATGAATAAGAAAAATTCATAATTAATTTTAGATTTAATGATAGATTGTCTATCAATAATTTTTGTCACAAATATGGAGTCACTAATTTAGTGATTGAAGTAAATCTGTCACTAATTTAACAACAAAAAAAATCTATAACTAATTAACAAATTTCATCACTAATTTATTTTATAATTAATTTTTTTTGTGTGAGTCCAATCATGGTCATGTCATCTCCCTTGCTGCCTCACAAGTATATATCACCCACTATCTACCATATCATGGCCACTTGGACCTCCATATCATGTCAACAATATATTTTTGATTCTCTTTAAAGGAAATGTTGCCTTGTCTCAAACCCAAGACCTTTGTCTTTTTGTATGTATCTTTTGTTAGTTGAACTGTGATGACCTTTCATTCTTAATATACAAAATTTAATATATATATATATATATATTAATTGAACACATATTTAAGTTAAATGGATTTTTTTATATATTTAATATATTATTATTTAAATATTTTGATAATATATACTATCATATATATACACACACTAACACATATAAATATATATTTCAATATTTATTATTAGGTAATAAATATATTATTGAAGATTAAATAATATATATTTTGAAAATAAATACTAATTTTTTAATTAAAAATATCTGTCATTAATATAAAGATATGGGTATGAAAATTAGTGACAGATTTAAATATGTTGCTAAATTTATAAAATTTGATCAAAATGTGATGATATCTTATATCCATCACTAATCTATGCAATTAGTGACAGATTTTAGTTCGTCACAAAAATTTTCATCAATAATGCCTATAAGTAGTGATGGATTGGAGATCCATTACTAAATGTCTGTCACTAATTATAATTATAATTATAATTATAATTATCAAATATAAATCATTTTCACCCTAGTATATTGAGAGCTAATTCAATCTTAGAAAGATACACCTTAATATATTGAGAAGTAATTAGATATAATGACCCAAAAGTTTTGAGAAAAAAAAAAATTATTAAGTATTTTGATTTTATTTTATAATTTTTGGAGCAGATACAATGAGAAGGAAGGATAATTTAATGATATCTACTATGGATGTTTAAGTTCAAGTTATAGTGAGAAATTTAGTGAAATTATAATTGGTGATATGACATTTTAAATATATCTTTAGTAACCAAAATATATAGAGAGATGGGTGGTTCAATGGTGTCACGCTCCAAAAATACAGGATGACCAGCATGGGGTGTGAACTATATCTCACATCCCTAAACCTTAAAAAAATTAATTTTTAAACATAATTGAATTTATATTAAAATTATGATATACTTAATAATATTTATGTTATAAGAAAAGTTTTAATATTTTTATAGAAATTTTAGCAAAATCTCCCCCGTAAATAGAATCTCCCAAAATCTCTATAATAGAATACATTTGTTACTCACTTTTATTTGTCAATTAGGACCATTTTATTAATAATTTATCACCTTCAAGTGCACACATTGTATTAGATTTAAAATTTTGCTAAGTTTCTAGGTTTAGCGCACTAAGGGTATTTTGGTCCAAATTAAACTTTTGAGAAAATGTACAAAAAAAATTGAAAAAGTGCATTTTATGTCTAGTTGATGAGTGGTGAAGTTAAATTTTTAAAATTCATTTTAGTTTGGGAGTAATTAAATAAAAAAAGTCAACATTTTCTTAAGTGTCTTAGTTTGACCTAGTTTTCAGTTTGCCTTTATCTGAAAATTTTTATATAATTTTATGCAGCCTAAAAATTAATTAATTTAATAAATTCTCCCTTCTAATTATGAATTTAATTTTAAACATTAATTAGATTTTATTATATCACATGTCATTTAATTGAATTATGTGATTTATGTGGCATAGATGGCATGTGACTTATGCATCAATTGGGCAATTGAAGTCAACACTCCTTGAGGTTAATGGATGAGCATTTGCACGTTATTTATTCTATTTTTGAGATATTAAATCAGCTTAAATGATGTGGATGACACATGAGAAATTACACACACATTAGAATCATCTACAAATCAATAAGAGGTTGCCACCTTGCAAGTGTGACAAGGCTCCCATTTCCATTTTAATTTCTTTTCTTATTTTTTAATTAAGCCTTCAGCTGATGGGAAACAAGGGGGAGCCCGCCATTTACCCCCCAAATCAGATCAATCATCATCTCATTCATCTTTTACATTTTCTCTCTCTTGTTTTTGGTGTTCTTTATTTTCTCCTTCTCTCTACAATATAGCACGTCCAGCCACCATTTCTCTCTCTTTTCACCATCAAATCCACTCAATTATTCTACCATTCTTCTCCGCTCTTAAGGCCGAACCAACCCTAAGCAACTAGAAGGAGATTTAAAGCTCAATCCATCAAGAAGCATAAAGCATGTGCCACGGCCTAGTTGTGTTCATGGAGGAAGCAAAGTACTCTTAATGTTTTCTAGTTAGAGTCTCCATGGAATTCTATGAGAGAGTTGATAGAAGAGGAGTTTTGAAATCTTCACTTAGCTAAGCTCAACTATTTCTTCATCTTGTTTCAATTACATTAGAATACTATGACTATTGTTGATTGTGGTTCAATTTGACTTTAATTACATGGTTGTTTGTAATTTGTAATGTTGAAACAAGATTGTTGAGTTGAATTTCATGACCTATGTGCTACTGGAATTTCGTCCACTCTATGAATTTGCATGATAATATGTGATTTTAATGGGTGAATGTCTTATATTAGCCTAACATGTAATTGTGTGGCGAATATTTGATAAGTTGTTCGAGTTTTCATAGTTTTGAACTTAGGTACAGCTTTGGCAGTAGCATTTGAGAATGAATTTTAGCTAAACACTTAGTTAATTTTAGAGCTAAGTTAGTAAGATTACCTAGGGGGCTTGTGATAGCACTTAGGAAATTGAATTAGTGAAGCTAGGATATTTGAGATAGTTGTCTTAAGTAAATGCATTTCTTAGCCAAGGAAGAGGAGTTGAGTGAGCTGCCATAATTAATTAAAGGTTAGGAATCTTCTATTAACAACACCCTAGAGTTCCTACTTAAATTAAGAAGCCACTTCTTTCAAAATTAGATTAGTTTTCTAGCTTAATTCACTAGATAATTAGATTAGCAATTAGTTAATCAACTTCAAACTTTAGGTGATTTATTTTACTAGATAACTTTTAAATTAGACTTAAAATCATTCCTTGGGAGAAGACCTAGGGTTAGCCCTATATTGCATTAGGGTTAGCTTTAGTTTAATTTTAAAGGCAAACGACAATCCCTATCACTCTACCACAAAAAAAAAAAATATATATATATATATATATTACAATATACATTCAACAGTTAGCCATAAACAATCAACATAATAAAATGAAATCAGGATCCTAGCTACAATTAACGTGGAGCACCTAAATGTAAATATCAAAATAAAACACATAATTGAATATTTACATAAAAAAAAGGTGTTTCTAAGGATAAATATTCACCCAGCACAGTTGTAAGTATCTCAATGATCGGCAAGAAGTCTAGCATCAACTAATGAATATAAGACTTAAATATTTTTCAATGAATAGTATCCCTAAAGATAGAATTTAAAAGGGTGAAAAATAATAAACTTAATCAATTATGTAAAATAATTGAAAAGATGATAATTTAATATAATAAGCTTAATAAATCTGTAAATCTTAATCACAACCATAAAATGAGAGTAGACTAAAATTTCTTTATTCTATCATGCTTGAAGAAAACAAATTATCCATATGTGAATCAAAGTAATACACTTATTAATTAAAAGTATTGAAAATTCAAATACCCCAATTAATTAAAAATTTAGAATTTTGAGTACTTAACAGAACGAGTAACAAAAGTGAACATACAGTTCACGAGGATAAATAGCTGAACGCGGCTCATGTGATGAAAAAAAACGTAAACACACAATCCACGAGGGTAAGTAACCAATTGTAGCCTGAGCCACGAGACAAACGTGGACACATAGTCACAAGAGTAATGCTAACCAAACGTGGCCTAAGCCATAAAAAAAACATGAATACATAATCCACGAGGGTAATGCTAAGTAAACATGGCCTGAGCCATGAAACAATCGTGAGTATGAGACTCACGAATGATAAATGTGAGAATAGAGCTCATGAGAATCAAACTAGCTAATCATTAACCAAGGCACACCAAAGGCTAATGAAACTGCCATTACTAGCAGTGTTCTGCTTAAAGTTCTCTCAAAATTACTTTTCGAACATGCAAGAGAAATAATCATTTTTGAAATACAATTTTCATTTTTAATACCAAACTCACATGAATTATCTTAAGCTTCAATTCAATACTTGTAAAAATAAAATTTGATAAATAATATCCATTCTTGCATTTGTTGAGTGCCCAAAAATTTTCAAAATTAATAAATAAGAATGCCTTTGTCAACTTTAAAAGTATATCTCTTAAGAAAATATTAACACAAATTATAATCTAAATATGCTTTTACATTATTTTATAAAAAAAAATAAGATAATTTAATTAACAGATAACTAATATATATCATAGTTGTTAATAAAAATAATATGCATAAAAATGTAATAATTTTAATGAAAGACTATTATTGATAAATTAACTAAGGTGTTATTCACCTGAAATGTTTTCCAACATTTATAGTTCACCTATTTGCCACTTGAGTCAAACTTCTCCTCTTCCAAATACCCTAAAATAATAAGGTTTTGATAAAAAATTTTAACCAATTCGATAGTTCTCTTTCAAACATTATTGCCACCAACATTAAATTATAATGGGTTTGAAGCTTTTAGAACTGAGACTTTTCACATAACAATTCCTCAAAACCATAGCTCAATACTTCATTAAACTACAGCTTTCTATTAAACTTTTTGTCAAAATACCAAATGTACATTATTTTCAATTTCATGATAAAACTTTTAACATTCAAATTTATTACCCAATAATTTCTCAACTTAATAATTACAAAGAACTCAACTAGCTACACAATATTTTCATAATCAAATTTCATACAGTCAATGACAAGCTCAATTGACAAAATTATAGTAGTCAAACCAATTATGTCTTCTAAGGTTTTAATGAAATTTTAGTAAATTCAAATTCTAACAAAACTCTCCTAACAAAGTATTTTATCAACACCTCATGGGTATTATTCTTTACACAAATGCCAACTTCTTTCTCTTCAATTTCACTCCAAAAATTTCATAATAAAAATATTGTAACCAATAACCAAATCAAACTCAATTAGAATTCAAACCACATCCCCATTCTCTTATTCTTATTACTAGAAGTTTCAGCTAAACTCATTTTTTTTCCAAACTCCAACATGCATGGTATCACAAAGAGAAGAATTTCACAGCTTCATCCATTTCAAACAAAATTACTTTAATTCACAATTTTTGATCCATATTATACTTTCAGCACCTAATTTCAGTTTAATTTCATAATTTTTTAATTTTTCTTTTCCATCAACAGCCACGAACAACAGTAAAATTCAAGGGAGGAATTTCAACTTCAACAACATTACTACACACTCACACTCACAGGTTCAGCACTGTGGCACCAAGCACAACTTCATCCACTAAAACACAGAGGCACATAGAACCAAGTAGGGAGGAAGAGTCAAAAATCTTTACCTCTGAACAACAATGGTGGAAGTTAGACGAAGAAGACGCTGCTTCTCAAACAAGGAAGAAGAAGATAATGAATTTTGGCCAGAGGCGTGCAGAACAAAGGAAGACGAAGGAGAGAACAGATGGTAGCGAGGAGGATGCAAAATTGACGGTGAAGTAAGGATCCAGGACTCGCGACCTTGACCACTGCACTAGCTCGCTTCACCGGTGGTCTAAACAGTGGGAGTAGGAGGTTGGAGAGGACGAGCAGATCTCCCTCTATTTTGGGTCTGGAATTTTCGAAAGAAATTGAGAGAGAGAGAAAGAGAGAGAGAGAGAGAGAGGAATGGGGAGACCGACTATACCGGGTTCAGTTCTCTCTCTTCTCGTTTTTTTTTTCATGGGCAAAAGGGTAATTTGATGAAGGGTGAAGCAAAGTGAAAATTGTATTCTTAGCACAAGAAAGTTCAAACTTAAGACCTTTTAAATAAGTAGCTACATAACGGCCACTAGACCAACTCTTCTTTTGCCAAATACTTCCAAAATTAACATAATTACAATTAAATCACATTATTACATATTTTAGTTTCACTTAAAATTCTTGGATTATTACAGATGGAAACAATGCCTGCTAAAAATCGTCAAGCAATGGGTTCAAATGTTCTTATTGCTAATGGGGGATTTTATTTTCCTTTTTAGCTTAAGGAAATTATCGAAATGCCCTCTAAAAAATCTAATAATAAATATTTAAAAATCTAATACCTAAAGCCCAAAAAAACAAAAACAAACACAACACATAAAATCAGTTTTTCTTCACTTCCCCATTCCATATTTTTTATTTTATCCTCCCTTCCCTGCCTTACATCGTCCTCCTCGATCTCTGATTCATCTTCTTTGTTTTTGTTTGCGTAACTGGTAGTGCTTTGGGAGCTAAGTTCTGAAACTAGAGGTCCCTCTCTCACTAGACTTTCTTCTTAGATTAGCATCAAAATCTCTATCCTTTGTCTGCCTCACGTAGGTGCATTAGACCCTTCTTCTTTCTCCTTTGTTTGTGTTGCTCGATCCTTCTTCCTCTGCTATCTTCACATTACCAAAATCTTCTGCTCCCTTAATTCTGCATCGCTGTTGATTCAATATGGGGATAGGTTCGAATCTTTCCCTCCTCCTCAGTTTGTGTGTGTATGTTTTTGTGGTTGAGCTTGTAAATTTTCCCTTGCTATTTGTTCTACCTCCGTGTATGCCTGAGTTAGGAGGGGATTTGAATCAAAATGAAGATAGTTTGGTTGAATTTTTCTTGATTTTAAGTTGATTTTTAGTGCAAAATTTGATTGGCAAAATATGATAAATTCAATGAATATTGTTGGGATGAGATTTGAATAGAAGTGTTAAAATCAAAATCTGTCAAGAATTGGGGTTGAGGAATTTTTGTGTATATTAATGGTTGAAGGTTATTTAACTTATATTTTAAGAATTATAGAAATTAATTTACAAGTTATAATTGAGAATTTTGATGGCATACCAAATGTTTAATGAAATGAGTAAGAAACAAATTTTTGAACTATTGAGACAATCAAGAATGATGAAGGTATCATTGGTTACATTATAAAATAAGTAAATTACTTTCTGTGATGAAGCTTGGAGAAAATCAAGAAGTTGGCTTATTGGTAATAGGTTAGTATTTGAACGTGCTAGGTGAAATTATGAAATTTGCTGGATTAGTTTGGGTCCACATGGGAACAATAAAGAAATTTGTTATATTTGATGACATTTATGATATTCAATTAAAGATGTTATACGATCAGCTATGACTGTGTAGGATATGAAATTGTACTGTTTTAAATAAAGTATACTCCGTAAAGAATTATTGGAGAGTTTTAAGGATAAATCACTTATTGGTTACTAAGGGAAGGAGGTATGATTAAGATAAGTATATCATTATAGGTGGGATAAAGGAATAAGAAGAATATATTTTTTAACTATGGTTAGTGGGCTAAGGACAAATAAGGATTGAGAGAACTTTAATATGTTCAAGATTATATATAGTGGGTTTATGAATGTTAGTTAGAGAAAATTAGAGCTTTTAATGAAGAAAGTTCTTTGTTCTTCTGGTTAGGTAATAGAGTAGCTAAACGAAAATGGAGAGGTGTTTAGAAAGAACATATGATTATTTGGGAGATTATTAGGTAAGTGAATAACGTTTCAATTAATATATTAGCAAACTTTCATTTTACCAAAATATGATTTTAAATAATTGTCATGTATCAATACATATATTTCTAGTATTGATTACTTTTGTTAATTACGTTATTTTAGTTCTTGAAGTCACAACATTCATTTCTTTAGATTGACAAAAGATGTTTTTTTTTAATTCTAGTAATCCTTTATTGGAGAAAGACAATTATGAAAATGGTGACAAAGTTCATGAGATATTAGTTATGAAATTTCATCTTTAGAAAGATTTATTCTTATATATTTCATGCGAGTTTGATATTGAAAAGAGAAATTATATTTTGAAAGCAATGATTGTCTCGCATGTCTAAAAGTGAATTTTAAAAGGGACTTTATACAGAACATTAATTGCTAATGGTAGTCCCATTAGGCCTTGGCACAGCTTGGTTAATGATTAGCTAGTTTGATTTTTGTGGACTTTGTTCTCATGTCTGTCATTCATGGGTCTCACACCTGCATTTGTTTCGTGGTTTCGACCATGTTTGGTTAGTTACTCTTGTAGACTGTATGTCCATGTTTGTCTTTGTGGCATAAGCCATGTTTTGTTATTTACCCTTGTAGATTGTGTGTCCACGTTTGTTAATTGTTCTGACAAGTCCCTAGAAAAATGATTTTAATTATTTGGTGATTTCATACTCCGTTGGGTTAACTTAATAGATATTACTCTATTTATCTATTTTATTTATTTATCTTCTTGAGAACAAGTGATAAAGATATTTGATATTATAAATGTAATAGTTTTAGATTTTATTTAAGACTATATAGAATCTCTTAAATTCAAATTTTTTGAAATTATTTTATTTGAAATTATTGTCTTTTCAATTTATATAATCATTGTCATTTATCCATTTTACCCTTTTAAATTTTATAGCATTGGAATGTTATTCACTAAAAAGCATTTGTTTGGTCTCTAGAACAAAATTGATGACGTATCTCTTGCTGACCTTAGAAGGGTATATTACTACATTGATTAGAAGATCTTTTAAAGATACCTTTCTTTCAATCTAAATATTTAAATATGTGTTATATTTTAAATTTATGATTAATTGCTCCAAGTCAATTTTAGATAGAATTCTGATATGTAATTTATTTGTTTGTTTGTTATGAAGGAGCATAGCTCCACATTTCTAAATTGGTCTATATATGGTTGTCATAGAGACTTTGGGAGGTCTTATTTACAAGGTAAATTTTGTCAAAATTTTTATAAAACTCTAGAAATCTTTTATTCAACGAGAATATTGAAACAAATTCTAATCTTATTTCAAATGAATTAGAACATTAGATTAGAGTCTCTTTGATAAGGCTTAAAGAATGGAAACTTGTGCATATATCTCGTGCCGATCATGTTTATTTTTAAGGGTGTCACATTAGGATACTTTGGAAATTATTGTCACTATAAATAAGGGAATATAATTAATTAAATTAGAGTAAATCATCCTGATAAGCGAGTCCTAATCCCTGACACTTGTCTGATATATTTGGTTAATCATTTTTATCATTTTTATTTATTTGCATTGATTATTTCTATTTTCCCCTAGGTTAGATGGCTAGAATACTCGAGGAATTATTACTATATTGATCTTGTATTCCAAATTTTGAGTTAATATACTATTATAAATTATATTCTTTTTCTTAAAAAAAAAAGGTATAGGTGAGTTGGGTTTCAAAGACTTATTAGGGTCAGAACATGTTTTTAGGCTCAAAAAAGCACTTCAAGATTACCCAATAATAAGGTTTTTACGTCAATAGCTAGATTTATTCCTCCAGCCTTATGTGTTATGAGCCAAATTCTTATTAACTGAACCAATCTTTATTGGTTTTATGTTTAATGTTATCAACCTCAACTTTATTTGATGTGAGATTTCCTACATCATCTTAAATTCACTTACACTTAGATCTCCTAATACATCCCTTAAAACAAGATAAAGAAAAGTATAGTACTAATGCCTCAATTGCTTCAAGGTAAATTATCATTTTTAATTTCATTCTAATTTCAGGTAGTCAGAAAAAAAAAAAGACCCCTATTTCCACGGTCAGTAACTATCATTTTCCCTCTAATTTCAAAACCAATACGCACGTAATAAGAAATGAGACTTCAAAGTCTTCATAGAAGAAAATTGAACAAAGGAAAATTAAGGATTGATGGCAACTCTGCATGTTCCTAGCAATTTCATGGCGCTCATGTCTACATCAACTTTCTTTCAAGAATCCCAGCCACTTCAATTGCTTATCACTTTGCTTTTTTAATTTACATTTATAGATGGATATCTTCTACAAGTATTAAAATTTAACTCGGTAGAAAATAATCAAAATTAAAATTAAAATTCGGAAAAATTTGACATGCATTCATTCTTCATAATTTATTTTTTATTTATTTTTATAATTTAATTTTCTTCACAAATATTTATACTTTGCCGCAAAAATCAAATATTTTTATAATTCATTTGTATAGCCAAATTTACCTGCTCCAATTACCATGGGCCAATATTGCTGACCACAAACAAATCACCGCCAAACACCAACCATTACCAATGTATTACCGCGCATCGTTATGTAGAGCTGGTAATTTGAGCTAAATCTAGATACCTTTTAAAAATAGCTAAGGTTAGGCTTGACTATGGACCTTTTAAAAATGACAAGATATTTAAGTCCGATCGAAATAAGTTGGCCCACCCAAATTATCGGGTCTCCCTTGATGTTTAACTTCAATGTATAGTAAAAGATATGGGGATTAAAAAAACTAATTCTGTTAGGACTTAATTGATTATCGATATCGCCATCTAGGCCTAATTATAATTTAGCCGGTTTAATTTTCACACCCAACTTTGCTTTCTGAGTCCAATAATAGTAAAAGATATATGCATCACTAACTTTCAAAAATGTTGGAAAGTCCAGAATCATTCACTTCACAAAGAAGTATGACTATAAGAGAATTCAATTAGTACCATATATGTTTTGATAAATGAAACAATTGATCTACACAAATAAGAATCTTCAGATGTTATATACGTACCCAAACAAATTGTTGCTAAAAGATGGAATCTAATTTGCAAGTAATATAATTGATTACCAATAATGCCATCCTGGCCTAATGTTCTAAGAGCTTGACTTCAACGAGCTTCAATCACAGTTGTGCTCATTCCATTTACTGAATTAACTTCTGGACCAACTGATGGATTTGAATGATCACAAGTAGTTCTGTTGAAAACAAAAGCTGGCTGTTTAGGGGGTGAAGAGATGAGTCATTATCCAACATGGAAACAACTTCTGACATAGTTGGCCTATCTGTTGCATGCTCTTGTACACATAACAGTCCAGTCTGGATGCATTTTAGAACTTCATGTGCATGGCATGTCTCACTTGTTAATGTTGGATCAAACGATCTCCATGGCTCTACTTTTTCTCCATAGGTCCCAAATCTGAATTGATTATTTGAAGACATTAGATAGTATTAGACTATTGAATGGAAATTTTAATATTAAAGTGGCTGATCATTATGGATACGTACATGTTTAACCAAAGTAGAAGTGATATTGTCATAGTGACTATTATTTTTTTTTTGCTGGTAACAATTTCAAGAAGTAAAACTCCAAAGCTGTATACATCTGACTTTATTGAGAATAATCTTTCCATTGCATACTCAGGTGACATATAGCCACTATAAAAAAAAAAAAAACATAATTGAAACTTATCAACAGTGATTTCAACTTAATAAAATACTTAAAAATGTAAGGTACAAGTACAAAACTTTTATTGTAATTTCTAACATATTGGTCAAATTTTACCTTGCTTATATATATATATATATATTGATATTGATGATGTCCAAAATCCTTGAAACTCAACAATTACTTAGTTAATTTTTTTCGGTTAAAATTTTGAAATAAAGTATAATTCTATGTAACATAGTATGACGAAAGTAGTGATAGTTTGAATTATTGAGTACTTACTAAGTTCCCACAACATGGTTTGTGTTTGCTTCAATTTGATCTCCACCAAATATTCAAGCTATACCAAAATCAGTAATTTTTGGGTTCAATGCAGAATCTAACAAGATATTGTGGGCCTTCAAATCTCTATGAATTATTCTTAATCTTGAATTTTGATGAAGATATAAGATCCCTCTTCCAATCCCACAAATGATGTTGAATCGTTTCCTCCAATCTAGTTGTAATTTTTTTGCTTGATCTGAATGAAAATTTTAAACTATTATATATGAATGAAGAATGCTTGATCAATTTATCTATTTTACCAAACACAAAAAAATTACATGAGAAAATCAATGAAAAGAACATACCAAAAATAAAAGAGTCCAAACTTTTGTTTGGCAAATATTCATATATCAACATGTTATCTTCTCCTTGTATGCAACAACTAAGATCCTTACAAGATTCCTATGTTGGAGATTTGCAATTATAGCGACTTCATTTTGAATTCTTCATTGCCTTGTTCAGAATACTTTGACAACCTCTTTACTGCTATCTCCATTCCATTATTGAGTAATCCCTGAAGTCAAAATGCATAGTACATATGATAGAAAAAACATACACACATGTAAATATCTTGCAAGAAACCATTACTTGGAGAACTGTCATTGTGATCCCTTTTGCCTTGTGTATGTCTCTATAAAGCAGGAACATATGCCTTGATCAAATTTATGAACTTTGAAACTAGGTACAGAAGAATTCTTACCTATAAAACAAATCCAAAACCACCTTGTCCAAGCTTGTTAGCAACAGAGAAATTATTTGTTGCTTCAACTATGTCAGTTAGATCGAATAAGAGAAAATCTGAATTGCTTTCCCTGTCAAGCACATGGTTGCTATGTGTTCTTTTAGCTGGATGAAAAGATAATAACAGATGAGTATAAGAGCTTTAATTTAAGATATATGATATAATCAAGCTATTATCTTACCTTGTCTCGGTTTCTTTACAAACCAATACAAGAGAGAGATTGCCGCAAGTATCAATAGGAAAATCGAAACAACTACGAGTGTCACCAACCCCTTCTTGCCAAGAGAACCGTAGGGCTTCTTTCCATATTTAGCTGCAAATAATCAGAATATGTATCAGACCATTAATTAATTATTTTCGATTAATTGAACTAACAAAAAAAAAACACAAGAAGTGAACAAGAGAATATACCTAATTCAACTGCATCCACACGAACATATAAATCTTGTCCCGCGCTGTTGAATGCCCTAATATCTTCCATGTCACTATGCCATGTCAGACAACCTGCCTGCCTAATTTTGTTAACACTTGTGTATGCTGTACGTGAACAATCCTTCAAGCACTTCGCTTTGCATCCATTCAAGCTCATGCTCGTATTGTTATCCACACGTGCCTTTGACGTAACTGGCACCTTCACACGTGGCACCTTCACAAACCCTTCTCCACTTCGGCACGTGGATCATTCTTCTTCCTCACACACCCACTCGACCCATTTCTCAGATTCCACTCTTGTGGGTTCTTGGGTTCGAATCCAGGCAAACACAGACATTCAAACTCTCCACTATTATAAGGATCACAGATGCTATCTGATCCACACCTTTTAAATCTATCGCAATCATCTCTCAGGACCATACCAGACCATGAGCCATCTATTCTCTTGAGCCTGCCAAATGGTTCGGGTTATTCGACCCGTTTCTTCCAGCACAATTCTTATGAAGATCGTAGGGTCGCTGAGGATCTTGACACCATTCATGATGGTAACTTCATCAGCATTGTTAACAAAAACAACATACAACAGGGGGTCGGGTTTCATCACCGAAATACCGCTCCATGCTTCCTGTCCATGACCCGAGCCGCCAGAATGGATCTCCGTCTTTATACATGAAAACCTGAGGATATCCAGTCGGGACTATCCTCATGGTTACGCTTCCAAATGCTGGGTCGTCAGGGGATTTCCAAGACGTCAGGAACCGGTCCAAACCGGCTTTTCGATCCACCCCGAGTTTCACATACGGAAGCATGGTGTCACCAGGATAATCAAAACTCTGCCACAGTACCTTTCGCCTTCCTCTACTCTCTCTCAGAACCAAATTCCCCGTGTCTAAAAGTTCAGCAAAGGTATTAATCGGAGCCGAGAGCGAAACATTGGAAGACCAACTGGGCTTAAGGTTTCCATTGGCATGGCTCCATGGGCGTTGATAGAGAAAACTCCAGAAGTATCGTTCAAAGGATTGCCTCTGTTAGCAACCCAAACAACAGTTAGTTTCGGAACATTATGATACCATATTCCAACGTAGCGGTTGTAGGAGTTATTGCCGGCCAAGCTAAAGAAACTGAGGGCGAAGGTTCCTCCCTTAGAGAGCAACACGTCGGTATCTCTGAGGGGCTGGTTTGTGGATTCTCTGTTTAGCGAATGACAAGAGGAATAGACGAGGAAGAGAAGGAAGAATGGAATATTGATGGGAAAAAGGTGCTTAGCTGAAAAGAGCTTCATTATGATAATCAAGTAGCAGTGAGGTTGCAGAGATTAGTTGTATTATGAGCTACTTATTGGAAATTGGAATGGTTGGGATGTCTCTGTGCTCGTCCAAGACATATGGTCAGCAATTGCAGTAGTAGTGGTCAATGGAGAAAGTCGTCCGTGCCGTACGCGCAAGTGGTAATTGATGATTTACATCCGTGAATGTAAAACCGAACTGGATCGGCCAGTTTAACCCATAAATTGGTAAGTCGGCCACTTTCTTGGTCCGGCTTTCTGTTTAAAACGGTCAAGTGCTGACCCAGTCTAACCTAAGATTAACCCAAGATAACCCAAGTAACACGTTTTTTTCTCCTAAACAACCCAAAACGACGTTGTTTTGACGCCTTTTTTCTCTTTTTTTTCCCTTAAAAAATGATCACAAAGGAGAGAGAGGGAGAAATGAAAAAAAAAAAAAAATCCAACAGTCAGAAGGAAAGGAATGAAGAAGGAAGGAGAAAAAGGGAAGATGTGATGAGAAGATTTGAGGAAAAACTGTTGAAGGAGGAATGAGAAAAAGTAATGAAACTAGATATAAAAGCGATGACCTTTTTGGTATTTTCAACTGAATCTGCAATTTCATCGGTGATTAAGACGATTTGAGGAAGATGAATGCTTCAGGAAAAAGATAAGAAGATGAATGTTGAGATGAGACTTGAGAGGGCTGAAGACGTCAGCGCCTGGCACGAAGAAAATGACGAGTTTAATAGACTCAGATGCAATGCCGGTTTTAACTTTTAGTCTGAGTCATATTTTCCACTGACCCGCGTTTCCTCCACTTTTATTCGGATTGTGATTTTTGAATTTTGATATTACGAAGAAAAAAAACAATTACTACCCATAGGCTTTAAAAAAAAAATAAAATATCACTCAATTAAATTAAATAATATTTAAAATAATATTATTAACATTAATTATTCAGATTCCATTTCCGCATATCTAGATTCACAGTAACTTTATTATATGCTTTTTTCCATTCGGATATATAATGATTATAATCAAAATCTGGAATCCTAATATTTTTTAATTTCAATTATATTTGATATTTGATTTTTTAAACGATATTATATTTTTTATTATGATCGGTTTGACTCCGATTTGATCCTTAATTAAACCACTAACCTTTAACTCAATGTTTTAACTGGTTTAATGATCAATTTAGTTTTCAATACTTTGATTTACATTGAAGTGTGTGATCTTTCTTCATGCAATCCCCTCCGACAGCTTTCTCAAATAAATGCCTTTGTTTGAAGAAACATACTCCCTTCCTCCTTATGTATAAAGTATTTTTAATCAAATTGTATATATTAATGAAATATTATTATTTAGTTGAAATTATATAAAATCATAATAACTTTTTTTTTTGTCCCTAATAATGTGACAATTAATATCATGGTAGTGGTGAGAAATATACACAATTAATTATCTATTTCATTTTTCAAGACAAGGATAAAATTGTCTAATTACTCAAAAATATAATTAACACTTATCTTTAGAGATAAAATAAGCTTTTAAAAAATATCTTTTATATAGGGATGGAGGGAGTAGGGAAAAGGCCAAATGTTGTACTCCCTTTCCCTCTTTTTATTACTCATTCCCTCTATCTCAAATTATAAGGCAATTTTTTAGTGATATTTGGTATCTCAAAATAAAGATATTATAATAAAAATAAAATTTTATTAATGATATTTTTTCAATATATCCTTCCTATTATATTATCTCTTAATATTATTTCATAAATGAGTATTATAAATGAAAGTATTTTTTAAAGTTTATATTTTTGTTTTGAAAAAATAAAATTATAAGTGTATTTAATAAATTTTATTGATATATGTAATTTTATTTAAAAGTATCTTATAATTGGAGACAGAGATAGTATAAGAGAAACATCTAAGCATAATTATAAATTAAAAAAAAACATTAATTATATTCTGTCAAGTTGTCTCTCATAAATAGATAGGATGTTAAATTAGAGAAAAATGGTAAATGTAAATTTCAATGCATTTTATTCCAAACGTTTCAATTTTAGACATGATTATAAGAAGTAATTAACTTTCTTAAATTATGTGAGATTGGTTGAAATTTTCTTACATTTAAAAACGAAGAGAGTATTAGACAACATAGGACCAAAAGTTGCAATCTTTGAAGCTATCACTACAACAACAAAAAATTCTATTTAAAAGAGATGCTTAAAAGTTTGTTTTAAACTAGTAAAAAATTTATCTCTAAACATGTAGAGATATTTAGAAATCAGTATCATGGATTTTTCAATTTGTCACTTAGTAAAGATGGATTTATTCTATCTTGAAATAAAAAAAAATCATTTCTAATTTTGCATGAAAAATTCATTGCTAAAAAATGTTCTCAAAATTAAATAAAATGATAGAGATGAAATATATTCGTCGCTAAATCCATGTCCAAAAATGCAAACTAAATTATTGGAACTTACAACACATCATCACTTAATTGGCACCTACTACCACATCACTACCAAGTCATACTCACCCACACACCTCTATGCTCCACTGTCATGTCACTATCTACTAGGCACTTGTGCCATGTCATTAAAAAAAATAATTAATATATACTTATATTAATTAATAAAAATTTTAATTCAATTTTTTTTTCTCTAGACATAAGTATTATAGTTGATCGATTTTCTTAAACTATATAATATAATTTTTTTTCTTATATTAAAAAACGGGAATATATTAATAAAAATAGTATTTATTTTAAAATAATTAATTCTAGTCATTTTAAATATTATTTATGGTTATTTTATAAACAAGTTATTTTTTAATTCTTCTTAATATTTAATTTCATATGTGTTTTGGACTTTTTATTTTTTTATTTCAGATTATTTTCTTATTTCAATAGGTGGTTATACAAAATTGTTAGTGACTTCTTTCAAAAAATTTTGAAAAAAAATTATATCTAGATCCCACATAAAAAAATTTATTACTAAGAGGTCTCATAAAATTCACAAAATACTTTCAAGACTTAAATTTTGTGTATTTACAATTTAACTAAAGGCCATTAACAACTAAGCAATGATCATTTACAACTTGTAAAGAAAAATAATAATTTATAATAGTAAGTTGTAAATAGCCATTGCCCTATTCCTAATGCCTTTAGTCAAGTTGTAAATATACATAGGATTTGAAAGTTGAGAGTATTTGTGAATTTTACGGAATCTCTTAATAATAAATTTCCTTATGTGGGACCTAAATGTAATTTTTCTAAAAGTTTTTGTCATTTGGTAAAAAAAATTATTAAATATTATAAAAATACCAACGAGAAGTATGAATTAAACAAAAGAAAGAAAAACCTTCAATATTATTGTAGAGAGTAAATTAATGAATACCAAATAGAAATTTAAAAAGTAATAATGATTAAACTTAGAGAAAGAGTGAGTGGAAGAGAGAGAGAGTTTAAATGATGTGCAAATCATCTTAAAGCATGGTATAAATTCCAAATATCAATACACATACTTCAAATTTTTTATCTTTCCATTAAGTGTGAATCTCACTAAACAATGATTAAACATTTTCTACACCTTTTAAAATTAATTTGCATCTTAATATCATTTAAACATGTGTTAAAACAATTGATATATCAAAAATTAAAAATATAAAATATAAATCCATCTCAACTTTGAATGAGGCCTAGTAATTTTATAAAGATATAGAAAGGGAATTAGAGATGTTAAATTTTTGTCTCTAAATTAAAAAAAATGTATCAAATTCAATATCTAAATTTAAAAAAAAAGTAAAATTAGTATAGAAAAGTTCATGGAGATGATTAGTTTAGAAATAAAATTTATTCATCTATTAACTTGTCTCTAATATTTTTATTTTTAAAATTAAATTTTTATACATAATTTGAGTTTTTTTTAGAGATGAATGTAATCCATCTTTTAATATGTTTTATGTTTTAAAATATTTTTTAAATTAAATCTATCTCTAAAAGTATAATTTGTCTTTCATTCAGTCTCGATAAAGATGATAATAATTAGCCTGTCTCCAATTTCTATATTTATTATTAATTTTTTGTGTAGTGTATGTTTAGTTTAAAGGAGAAAGAAGAGATTTTAATTTGACTCCCCTCCTCTCCAAATTTCTCAACCAAACAGGGGGAACCCTTCCAACTCACATCCCTCCATAATTTGTCTAAAAAAGCTGGTTTTTTACAATCATGCAAATTAATTATACATTAATAAATTTACGGGCCTAAGACATCGGGAAGTTCTTTTACCCTCGGTTAAAGAGTTATCACACTATTGGTGGGTTAAGTCAATATAAGATGTTAAAAATAATTCTATTTATAGAGAACTTTACTATTTTTCATGTGCATCTTTATTTTTACGAAAAAATGATAATAAAATTCCTCTAAAATAGTAAATGCTAATTTGATCTCTTAAAAATGTTTAAATTTCTTATTTGCTATTACATTATTGTGAATATAAGAAGAAAACGTTGTGAATATTTAAAACAAAACTTGTGAATCATTTATTTTCAAAAAGGGTAATTTAGTAATTTATATAAATTTATTAATAACAAAAAAATTTCTAGAGATTTTTGGGGAGAATTATGATTATTTTGATGGACCAAATTATAATTATATATTTTGAAGGGATTTTATTGTCATTTTCCATCTTTATATATGTATTTATTAAATACTATAAAAATATTAAAAATAATTCTTTTTTCCTTGATAGGGAGTAAAGATGAAAATTTATTAAATTTTAAAATAGAATTAATAAAGTTTAAGGTTCTCCTTAATTTCAATAGAATATGTTAGAAATGAATTTTAAACATGGGGAGTATTTATCAAATATGTCTCAGATATATATCAAATTAACCTAAGAAATGTTTCACAAAGTTATTTGCATTAACAAATGTCAACCAATCCCACGCGTTTTAGTTACGTATCTCCATCACCCAAAAAGATCTCAAAAGTTTTGGCCTTCGACAGAGTATCACAGAACAACGTGGACTAACACGGACGAAAAACCAAGGACTTCAACGTATTCCAGTGCTACATGTGAACGTGTCACAATCTTCACGTCTTCGTTAAATTAATTGCCTGAGCTTGTTGATGAGTTTTGTGGACTTGGTCAACTTGGCCCGTGAGGCCAATTTAATACAGATCAAGGTTAATTAAATGGGCTAACTCATTTAACTTTTCCTAGTTAAACACAACAACAAACTATATCTTATTATTATGTGGGGCCGGTTACGGTTATATAAATTACACAATATCATTATGATACTCCATTAACAAACCAACCTTTCCATATGTTGTTATCCTAAAAGTCTTGTTTAACAATTTTGTCATGGAGTGTTCTCTTTAGTCTTGTATTATCTTCCTTCCATTCAAGACTATATATTCATTATTTTCATAGGTGCCTCTCATGTCATTTTTTGTACATGTTCAAACCATTTAAATATTTTTTACTATTCTCTTTAGTAGAGTCACACTTTCTTGTATATGACCATTATGAATCTTATCTTCTATTGTGCCCACACATCCATCTCAACCATTTTCATTCTATCTTACTCCAAATTTATGATATTACTTGATCTTATAGCAATTTGATACAATTTTCTTTTTGCTTATTAGGTAATTTCCGATCATAAATAAGTCTTGTAACCTTTAATTCTCTATTTGAAATACCTAACTTATATTATTTGTAACATCTTCATTAATTTCACCATCATTTGAATAATTGCTTCGCCCTATGTTTTATAGCTGATCCAAAGCTTGGATATGGGAGAAAGAGGGTTGGATTAGGTCTTTAATAAGTCAACATAAAACTCTCTTGAATCTCACATAAATATAGATAACTTTCCTAGTTAATATTGTAAGAAAATCTAAATGCGATCCATCAGGATCCTACCAGTAAATTCATATATTTCTCCACTTTGATTGATCCGTTGAATGAACGGATCAGACATTGTGTAAGTTGTTGAACTTCCAATGAAAATTTGTGGCTAACTTAGCAAATATAAATAAATA
>NW_026556645.1:0-33421 GCF_029017545.1 Prosopis cineraria
TGTTTTTGATGGATTAGGTTTAGGTGCTTAACGAATGAACTGTGATGATTATCTGGACGGTTGGAACTTGAACGATAATCCGGCATTAGTTTCTTTGTTCACTTCCATAAAGCGCCTCCACGGACAGCGACATAAATTTCCTCCCTCGCTTTTTTCATGCGCCAGAAGTTTGTCATCAAAGGATGAACTTCTGGCATTTAAAATAGTAATTTTTTAGCCGAAAAAAACCTTTTTTTTCAAATGCAAATCATTTCCTTCTCAGCTAGCGTTGGATTTTCGGGACTTTCCCCGAATAGATTGGCTGTGTAAATGTTGCATGACAAAAGCAAACCCCTTTTTCCCCAGTCACTAGCCAAATGGACTTCCCTTAAATGAATTTTTGACAATTGCCCCCACTCCCAATCTCTCATTATTGCTCAGTATGCTCTAAATTATGGCTCCCATCATCACCATCTTCAATCATCACGTTCACATGGGTTACATTTTCTAGGCAAAATTGATAAATTTAGAAATGAAAATAAAAATATTGGGAATATGATTGAGATGGGGCATGATAGATTTTAGCAATACAAGGTTTAATCCTCCTATAGGATTGAAAAAATTTACTCTAGCGGAAACAGCACTACGATACAGTTCCTACACATCGACCAAAACGAGAAAAGAGAAGATTCGGTTACTCGAAACTCGATACAAAGGTAACTCATTTTTCAACTCAAGATCCATTTCTTCAACCCGTCTTTATATAAATATGGCAAACCATGACTGAATCATGCCCCTGCGTTCCTACGGCCAACACGAGCAACAAAACCAGCCTTGATGGGAGCAACTGATCTCCCTGATCCACACTGCAATAAATCAACACATGTATTAGATTCATGTAGCATATCCGAGGGAAAAAAGTGTACCCAAAAGATCACGTGTAATCACATCAATTGGTTAAAATACAATCCACATTGATGGAAAACCAAACCTTTCACAAACATTATGAATAGAAACTATAGTGATTCATTTCAAAAAATTACTTAGTAACAATAGACTACTAGCATCCCGTAAAAGGAAGGAGATGGCACATGCAAGAAGATTTTACCTTCTCACATCGGAGAAAGAACAGACGGTTCTCCTTTGAAAGTATTGTGTCTGGACTCTTGCATCCAATGCAAATGACATTTCATCTGAGAAAATTTCAATCAACAATCTCAAAATGATCAGAAATACATCAACACAATAAACAAGATCCAGAAGGAGTGCCTCATCATTCTATTCCATAAAGAAGACTGAACAGAAATGCAAGCACAAACTCCAGATTTATTCAAACGTTCTATTTTTACAAATTACTGCTAACGATGCACGCACCCAAAACACAATATTTAACCCATTAAGAGAATTTCTATGCTCATTTCAGAAACATTCTCAATCACACAAGGTTGCAGAAACGTATGCAGTTTACATTTATTAGATTCAACAGATTCTCTATCAAATATCAAACATTAAACAGAAACACATACTGATGTATCGTCGCGCAAAATTCCTTCAAAGTTCTTTGGTGCAAATCTTCCCTTCACAACCAATCTCTGTTGTCCATCTAGCGAGCCACTTGTACCCAGTTCAGCAAGCAAAAATGCCATGACATGGTCAGGCTGTCGATGCATCCTAACAACAAAACAGCCGAAATGGGAAAAATCAGTTTTCATAGCAGTGTCAAAACTTATTACTCAAGATATATGAAGGGCAATGCACATACACATAACAGGCAGAGGCGTTCAGCTAGCATACAAAGCAAACAAAAGATAACTACCCTTATAAACTCCATAGAACTAACAACATTTCATTCAAACTTCCAGTGAAGATAACGGTGAAAGATTATGTAATTGTAATAAGAAGAGGGGGTTAGTTAACAGTATTTGGGACTTAGGATTTTATTAGCCATTAGGGATGTTAACAACAGAGGCTATATACATAGATGGCCCAGCCAATTGCAATTAGGCTTGGATAATGAATTGAGTTTCCTTTCCCTCACTCTTTGTTCTCTCTCTTTTTTTTTCCTCTCGCTTTCTTTCTCTCTATCCCCTCCCCTTCTCTCTTTGCCCCCTTTCCTCTGCTTTCTCTTTCCCTTTGCTAGCCACCTGTACATTTGACTTTTCCATTTGAACAGTAGGTTTCCATTTGAACAACAGTAGGCCACTGAATACTCCCAAAGCTTGACACACAGAAGTGAGAAAGAAGAAAAAGGGATGAAGAAGTGGCAATATAGCCGTAGCAATTTTAGCTCCAGCCTGGTAAAAAGAAAAGCATATTAAGGGATATGGTTGTGCGCCTACAAAGGTTCTATGACGTGTCAATTGATGAAAGCCCAGTATCATTTGATGAAGACTTGCTACACGACACGCAGTGGAACACTTCCTAACAACATCTAGCGACTTGCAACCATTTGATGCAACTCTCGATTACAACTATTATGCTGTAAGACTGGAGTTACTCTAATTGACTAGGCTACCTTGACGAGGGCAAGGGTCTCTTGGAAGAAGGGTATTTTATGTACTTGTAATAAGGAGAGCTAGTCAAGGGTAGTTGAGATTTAGGATTCATTGCCCATTAGGGATGCTAATGGCAGTCGCTATATATAGATGACGCAGCTAATTGTATTTAGGCTAGGATAATGAATTGAGTTCCCTTTCCCTCTTGCTCTCTGTTCTCTATTCTCTCTCGCCTTCTCTTCTCTCTATTCCCTCCCTTTCCTCTCCTTTCTCTTGCTTTCCCAATCATAACTCCACATCAGATGATCAAGTTGGTAGTATTAAAAACTTCTTCAAACTCCATTTTGCAAGCATTCACAAATCATCTCTTAACATTTTCATCGAAAGGCCCACAAATATAGAAGGCTGATGCCACAAATTCCATGCATTAGTTTAAGAAACCACATGCATTTGAAAACACACACACACACACACACACACACACACACTCCACTCAAAGACACATCCCCCACAAGAAGTCACTACACAAGAAATAAAGATTAAACAAAACTCAAAAACACAAGGTAAATGAATCAAGAAAGGAAGATATTAGATTCCATCAAGGCATCAACTTACCAAATGATCTCAACAAATAAGAGGAAAGCCCAAAAAAATAAAAATACAATCATTGTTAAAATTTGAAGGCATTTAAGTGAGAAACTATATAATGGAGTTAGTAAGTCAAATCTTGTTTCAGCCTCTCATCTCATATCAAAAGGATATGTGTTTTTATCATATATTTGCAGAGAATGACAGAAAAAAGATCAACATACGTTTTGCACAAGTCCATAAAATTCACAAAAACAGTTTTCTTTGTGCCCTCACGAAGAACTTGAGGAGGCCTCATGACAGTTCTCCGACGATCCCCAGCCAGTTCTGGATTATTCTCACGTAGAATGTTAAACACCCTTCCAAGAAGCTGCAGAAAAAAACATCATAAAATAGAAAATCAAACTCCAAGTCAGTTACCATAATATGGTGACGGGTCAATAACTAACACCAGTGACAACTGAACCAAGCTTCCTCTAACAACTGATATGAAACGCTAAAAATAAAGAAATAAAACACTTGCCCTCAACCTGTTACAAATGAATCATCTAAGCTAAATCAACATTTTCATGCGATGATTAAATTGATCTCTAATATAACCCTTTCAATAAATTCAAGATAACTTCACAAAACTTACAACCCAAAGTATATTAACTATGGAAAAGTTATGAAATGGAAAGAAATCAAAGATAAGATAGTTCAGAAAACATCCAATCCAGGCGTACCAGGTGGTTATTAATCAGAGAAACCTACATTAGTTATGATGAAGGCAAAGGGATTCCCTTTCCTTCCTTTATTCAGCAATGTTTATTATGCTCATGTAATCACTATTTTAACAGGTTCTATCCATTTTTATAACTATTTTAAAATTTAAAATAGGAAAACAAGGGTTAATTGCCATAACCACTTTTATATTCTAATTTTATTCAATTTTGCCTGCCAAAACAAGCAAAGGGGCACCCAAAGAGGGAGACAGCACTTGCTCCAACAAAGATAAGGCACCTTTAAATTTCAAAGTTCACCAAAGCAGAAGTACCCACAAAGCACAACAACTCAGGCATATCATTAGTGTGATTCCATTTGAAGAATTCTCACGAGTCATGCTAAAAACTAAATCCACAATCAAGAAGAAGCTTCTAAAATATAAGTCCATTCAAAGGCCTAAACGGCAACTATGACTCGTAAAAGTATAAAAGTTGTAATGGCATAAAAAGCTCAAAATCTTAGAATTTTTTATGGGACTAAGTGATTAAGTAATTTCCAAAACATTTATCCAGGACAGAGACAAGGAGAGGCTAATAATTGCAGAAGGGATGTGAGATAGAACATACCTCCTCATATTGATAATCACGGTCACTGCCTTCCCAAGGATAGCAAGGGGCCAAGGCATCTTCTTCTCCTTCATCCTCTCCAGAGTGAACTAAGCCAAGAAAATTTATTAGAAACTCATAACTCACTTGGCTAACTTCACTTGACATCAAGGGTATAACAAACATACAGTCTATGAGTTCAGTTTAATGCACAGCAATAAATAAGCTAACTGCTTACCATCCAAATCTTCAGCTGCATCTCCACCCTCATCAGTAAAGTTACTAGTTTCAACCTGCAATCAAAAAACATGCACCATATTGCTCCCATATAATTCCTATGTTTCCAATGGCTGCCGCAGAGATTGTGTAAAAATTATCCAACATGAATATTGAATCTTACTGGCTTCTTCTTCTTCTTTTTTAAACCAGAAAATGTAGTCTCAACTCCGTCCGAAACTACAAAAATGAGAATGAATCATGCAAGTTCACAATTATAGATATCTCAAATGAAGACATCAGCAGCAATAATAAAAATATCTTTTAGTTTAAATTAGATACCAGACAAGTTTTCCGTCTTCTCAGCCAAGTTATCCACTGAATCATCAGCAGGATCTATAATTGTAATTTTCTTCTTCTTCTTCTTCTTAGTAGGATCAAATGGGACAATCTGTCATTCAACAACTAAGTCCTCAGAAGGGAGTGGTTTTTGAAGAACTGGCGAAACAGATAATTGCGGTAACAGATGAACGGGGTTGCCAGGGAGTGAAACATGAGAAAAGCAACTTAAAGACCATAACAAAAAAATCCCTGTAGAGCTAATCAACCGAAACACAAAACAGAACAACGTTGTAAAATCATAAATAATTGAGGGAAAGAATACTTACTTCGGGAACCTCCTCCTTCGTATCATGTGTTTCATCTGCCATGGTTTCTGTAGCATAAGTACAACGGAAGGTGATTAGTCAATTGGGAAGCATAGGCGGACCTATGTTACACTCAGTACTGGAATCCTTGACATATGAATAATTGATATAACATCCATTCAGTTTTTTTAGGCAAGTCCTACAAGCCACAGAAGAATGACTACTCAAACTCAAGCTTCAAAATTGTTGGACACGACTCGAGCCAACTCATTTACCAGATCATGCATCACGCATACCTTAAGAATTTTCTAAATAGATGATAATACAAACAGATTAATACACAGACTGCCCATACACAAAAAATCCAACATTGCAAAGCAAAACAATCCAAAGCACATAAGTTGCTAGTAATCAAAATGAAGAGGGAAGAAGTATTATAGCCGATTGCACACCATTGAAACAAAAACTAGTAACAAAAGTTCCGTTAAAAAAAGTAAACTCAATCTTTATCAATCTTTATCCAAAAGCGTCAGTATTCAAACGATTAGACGACGGGATTCAAAGCCAAATTAAAATGAAAAATTTAAAACAAAGCAAGAAATGGTGCGACGGCGTCCAACGCAGGGTTGACAGCCGCGCAAGGAACAGATGACGCAGCGAATAGATTCAAATCCAGGTTAAAAGCCAGATTGAACACGTAGACCGCCATAGGGTTCGAACTTTGAATACTTGCCAGGAACAATCGCGCAGGGCTAACAAAGGCGAACGGCGAGCTCGGCCAAGTGTGGAATGCCTGTTCGTCGTCTCCGAAGGAAAAACAATCCCTACTTCTTGCTGGTGGCAGGGGTTATGGTTTGTATTTATAATTAATAATTATAATTATAATTATAGAAAAAATCAAGCTTAAGTTTTAAGCTATTATTCTTGCCAAATTATAAAATATTTTTAAATAAAATTTTATATATCAATAAATTTATTTAAATATATTTAACAATATTATTTTTTTAAAATAAAAATATTCATCATTTAATATATTAAAAAAATGAAATTAATTATAAAGAGAAAGAGTAATATTGGATTTAGTACATTTAATAAAATTTTAATTTATTCAAAATATTTTATATTTTGAAACTAAAAAATTTCTTCAAAAATACCTCATAATTTAAGACAAATGAATTATGTTATAATTATAATTTAAGAAAAATAACTAAACATATCTATAACAAGCAATAACATTGAAAGACTACTGATAGAAATTAATATCAATCAAGGATCAATTGGCTTAAAAATTACAATGCAGTCTCTTAGTTATTGATTTATGTTAGTTTGTTATGTTAGAAGACAAAATTGCCTGTAAAGTTAAAAGGCTAACCCTCATTGTTGTTGGTCACCGAACCCCTTGCCGACAGCAAGGTCACCAAAGCACTTGCCACTGGCAGAGTTGTTGAAGGTCGAAGGCCGAAGGCCGAAGGTCAAAGCTCTGATATCGGTGACATTTTTTTTTAAGAAATATTTGATTTAGATAGCTAAGGGAGAGTTTAATCTCATGACTTATGGCTACCAAGCCATTTAATTATATATGGCTACAAAAAATATAAGTAGTGAACCAAACTTTTAACCATTTTCATATTATAATATAACAATGTGTTGTTAATTTTTGAACGATAATTGTCATTTTACTAATATTACTTATTAATCTAACATGGATAATTATAAATTGGGAGGTTTAAAATTTCATACATGTTACTTATTAAAAGTCCAAATGTATTGTTATTAATCAATAATAGATTGTTGTTAAAACTCGAATAGATACTTGTTGATGAAGAACTAACACATACAATTAAGCACATCCTATCAATTTTTTTAATTTGTTAAAACTTGGATAAATTATTATTAATTTTTAATGAATTGTTATAAAAAACTAAATGTATACTCGTTGATGGAAGATTAACACTTGTGCAATTAAATACATTCTATCAGTTTTTTAACTTGTTAAAACATGAATAGATTGTTGTTAATTTTCAATGAATTGTTGTGAAAACCTAAATGTATATTTATTGATGAAAGACTAACACTTATATAATTAAACTCATTTTATCCATTTTTTTAACTCGTTAAAACTTAAATCGACTATTGTTAATTTAAAATGAGTTTCTTTAAAACCCGAATCAACGCTTATTGATAAAAGATTGACATGTACAATTATACTCATCTTATATGTTTTTTAAACTCGTTAAAGCCTAAATAAATTATTGTTAATTTAAAATAAATTATTATTAAAACTTAAATAGATATTTTATTGATCATAATTGTATGTATTGGTCTTTCTCTGAGTCGTATTTCTGCAGGAATACCTATTTGTAAAGATGTACTGTAACAGATCGCTTCTAATTCCAATCTTTAATGATTTGTTTTTTATGTATGGAAATACCAACAATGATGTAATCGAGACTATTCTACTTTCTATAGGCGTAAGGTGGATAATAATCTGAGTATTGGTAACATTCCATATCTTCCCTTCGTTGGCTGCTCCCTTTCCCCCTCCTTCTAATGCATAAACACGTGTACCCCAAGTAATTATAATTAATTTCGTTAATTGTTAATAAAATCTACATTACCACCTAGTAGGATAAGGCCTGTGGTTATTAATAGAATCGACATCAAGAACTTGAGGGTTAAATGTAATTAAATTGTATTATTAATTCCTTGAATGTAGGTAGTAAAGAATGCAATCGATCACCTGCTAGCAGCAATCCATTGAGAATAGCTTGGATAGTAAATATGGACCGTTATCTGATTGCCCTTTTATTGGAGCAGTTGAACAAAGGAAATGAGAATAGTGATTCATTCAGCGAGAAAGCTTGGCTCTGGATGACAGCTTCATTCAACAAAGAGTTCAGACTTTGTTATGACAAATATGCTCTAGAAGATCGATATTCGAGCATTGTGAAGGTCTTCAAAGATATGACACATCTTGATCAGAATGGCATTTCCTGGAATGACATTCAGCATGCAGTGAGAGCTAATGAAGCTTCAAAGATCAGAATGGGATGTTTATTTTGAGGTGCATTTCTCTTCCTTTAGTCAATTGCTTCATGTACGTAACAGGAAGAAGGCTTCAATTCAATCGAAATGTGCCTGCTTCTCACTTGCATGTTGACATATTACTCTCAAGGCACCTATACCTGCTCCTCATAATATTTTTTAAAATCTAAAATCATTTTTATTGACAGGCCTGCTCTAGATTGAACAAATTGAATTTGTGTAATATATGTAAGGAGTAATTGAGCACAGGCTGAGATTGGAGACAAGTATTTTTGAGAATCAGTTTGGTTTTATGCCAGGTAGATCAACTACAGAGGCGATTTATCTACTAAGGGGATTAATGAAAAAGTATTGTTGTAAAGATAAAGATCTACACATGGTTTTTATTGATTTGGAAAAAGCTTATAACCGTATACCAAGAGAAGTGCTTTGGAAAGCGTTAGAAAAAAAGGGAGTACGGATTGCTTATATTAAAGCCATACAAGATATGTATGAGAGGGTAAAAACTAGTATAAGAACGTCTAGTGGTCAAACAAAGGATTTTCCTATAAAGATTGGACTACATCAGGGATCATCTCTGAGTCCTTATTTGTTCAACTTGATCTTAAATGTTTTGACGGAACATATTCAAGGGGAAATTCCGAAATGTATGCTCTTCGCGGATGATATAGTTCTTATAGCAGATACAAGAGAAGAGGTTAATTGCAAACTTGAGTTATGGAGGAGGACATTGGAGTAGAAAGGTTTTCGTCTGAGTAAAAGTAAGACGGAATATTTATATTGTAAATTTGGTAAAGGACTATTCGACAATAATTTGAAAGTGAAATTGGGAGATCAAATTATACCTCAAGTAGAAAAGTTTAGATATCTAGGAGCCATTATTCAAAATGATGGCGAAATTAGTGGAGATATTTTACATAGAATTCAAGCTGAGTGGTTTAATTGGAGAAAAGCTAAAGGAGATATTTGCGACCATAAGGTAACTAATAAACTTAAAGGAAAGTTTTATCGCACTGCTATCAGACCGATAATGTTATATAGTAGTGAATGCTGGGCTCTAATGGGACAGCAAGAGCATAAAGTTGGGGTAGCAGAGATGAGAATGTTACGATGGATGTGCGGACATACACGTAAAGATAAAATTCGAAATGAGCACGTACGCGAAAAAGTAAGGGTGGCACCTATTGAGGAAAAAATGGTAGAAAATCGGTTGAGATGGTTTGGGTATGTACAAAGAAGACTAAGGGAGGCACCATTGAGAAGAGTGAAACATATAACTTTGAGTCCAATTAAGAGAGGTAGAGGAAGGCCTAAGAGAACACTTTTGGAAGTTATTGAACGCGATCTGTTAATTAATAATATTCCTAAAAGCTTGATAAATGATAGAACACAATGGCGTCTTGCAATTCATGTAACCGACCCCACTTAGTGGGATAAAGGCTTGTTGTTGTTGTTGTTTTAATATATGTAAGGAGCCTTAATTAATAAATTTGCAAGCCCCGATAAATGACATTTTGCAGGAAGCATCCAGATGCTATTAAATATGAAGAGACTGTCTTTGAAAATTATGATGATTTGTGCTTGACTGTTAGGAATCTTGACAAGAATGCGTGACCAAACTGTGTGCAAGTGAAATCAAAGATCAGTAATAATTATATTGGTTTGGAGGTTGATGAGGCCGCGGAAGACTTGTTATCAAATACCACGGAATCTTGAACATCTAGGATAAAGCAGCAAAAATCCCCATCTGTGTCCACTTCCTTATTTGCTAGGAAAGTTCATTGAAACTTAATAGATAGGAAGATGGAAGATTTGGAAGAGAAGCCGACAGTGGTAAAAATTGCGACTAGAAATGAAGAGCCAAAAGACTACAACTCTAAAGAAAGCATTGTTGCTGCACTTCAAACAGCACCAGACTTGGATGATGAACACTTTTTGGAGGCATGTATACTACTAGAAGACCAAAGGAAGGCCAAGATGTTTGTGGCAATGGATCATCAGCAAGGAGAAAGTGGTTGCTGAAAAAAAGCTTTACCAGTAATACAGATTTGATGTCCCGCAAATCGTATTGGGAAATTGCACGTTGTGTTTTTTTAAATAAAAAAATTGATAATCATTCTGGACAAATTAAAGGGGATTGATTTTATATGGAGACGTGCATAATCGGTGCTTTATATGGTTTCGTAAACAAGCATTAGATTGGTTTGTAAGGCCTATTCGTGGGTCAATTTTATGCGTAAGTCACTGCTTATGCTGTGGGGCTAACAATGGGATTACAGCAGACAGCAGCAGAAGCACGCCAGTCCTATTGAGAGTTGTATGGAGGTACAGTAATTCCTAGTTTGAATGGTATTTGCCAATCTATACAAGTACACTACTAATCTACTATAGCTGAGGCTGGCAGCAGATCGGCAAAAGCTCTCCGTTAAAGTCTTTTGGCCTTCGAGAGTAGAACATTGTTACCTATAAATCACTTCGTGCCTGTTTGGATATGTGCTCAGAATTGATTGTGTGCGCGGACACAGTTTTGATTAAAATTATTCAAACGCTATATTTTTACATAATTGATTATTGATTATTTTACATAATTGCGTTTTGCCTTAAGCTGATATTTTCAGCTTTCCAATTTCAATTATGCACGTTAAAACATTCATTGTTTGTCAGAATTTTTGAACTGCCAAGCATACCCCTGACGTTTCATGGCTCATGATTTATGACATTACCTGAATGGAGACATCTTCTTCTCATCCAGTTATATTTCCAAGCGAACATTTAACTTGGCATTCATTTTGTAAAGAGTTATAAGCATTTATTATACACGTGTATTAGATAATTTTTATAAATATTAAATATATCACTATTATATTTTTGTCAAATAAATCAAGATTAATTTAATAATATGAAAAAAAAAATTAATCTTTTAGTCTCTATAATTTTAACATAGTTATAGATCAATTCCTAAATTTTAATTTATTGTCACTCAATTTTTTATAGTTTTGACCTTTTTAATTTTATTTTTTAAAATATAAGAATTAATATTTTAAATAAAATTGAAAAAGAAGGTTGAACAAGTTTAATAATATTAGATGCTTTTTTATTAATAATTTAATTTTAAAAAATAATATTTTTTATGATAATTTGTACAGTTAGTTAAAATTGAGTATGAGTAAATTATTTAAACATTTTTAATTCTTTTAAAATTAATTTAAAAAAATATTCAAATAAATTGTGTTGTAATATAATCAATTATAATTAAAATTAATTATATTAATAAGTTATTTTTATAATTAATTATATCCAATTAAAATTGAGCTCTTCATCAATTTTAGCATCCATTAGTCGGGCGGCCATCAACCGTTTCCTCGCTATACTTACACCCACCCATGCCTCTGCCTCTTTTTTTTTTTTTTTTTGGACGAACCTCCTATGGTTTTCAACTTTTCATTCAGGAATATATTTTTGTAGGGCCGTGTTTCGTTTTGCACGATGAAAAAAATCATTCCCTTAACACGCATGCAAGTTAAGTTCGACAATAGTTGTTTCCTCTTATTACCTAGTTTTTTTTAATTCACATACCTGAAAAATATTTTGTATTAAAAAATATTTTTTTTTATTTTCTTTTCAATTCAATCCAAATGAAATTGCTTTAATTCTCTTAAATTTATTTTATAAACCCTACTACCCTCATCTTTTTCATCTACTTGTAATAAGGGAGATCTTTTTAATTTTGAGGGAAAAAAAAAGGTAATTTGATCTTTTTCTATTTTAAGTTCATATACTAATTAAAATAATACCAGGATTCTATTTTCATACAAAATGCATTTTTGAAACTCAACTTTAAACCTATCAAAAACTTTTTTACCATATCAAACAGAACCTAAATTTTATGAGTTATCATTTTTGTCAAATAGTGATCTCAATCTTTAATGAGTATGGGGGTGTATGTGTGTAGCATATTGTAATTTTTTATATATTAAATTACGTCATGAAACAAATGAAGTGATTAAATTATTACGGTGCCTATCCTCTAAAACCAAAATATCCTTTTGCTGTGCTTATATTTTTATCTCAGGTGATAATTGTGTTTCTTCCTAACTTCAATGTATGAATAAAAAATAAGAAATATTTATAATATCAAGAATTTTTAATCACCTAATAGAATTCCATAGTCTAAAACAAGGTACGTGAAACTGGATCGATTATTGAACCAGTCATGACACAGGGTCACAGGTTAGTGGTTCAATTGGGGTTGAACCGGTGGCAAACCGATGATATTAAAATAATACAATTTAAATAAAAAGACATTAATTATAAAAATATTCAACCAAATCCAATCACTCAAAAGTCTAACAATAATAAAATACAACACTTTAAATATCTATCCTTATAGTTACAACTCTTCAATCTCAAAAGTCTAAAAAAGAGATGGAGATAGAGCTGGAGAAGAGATGGAGATAGCAGAAACGAAGATAGAGATGGAACCTGAAGAAGAGATGGAGACTGAGCCAAAGAAGAGATGCTGATTAGGTTAGGGTGAGAAAGGAGAGACACAAACAAAAGGCTGAACTGAATGCTATCTAAAAATTTAGATTGGACTTAGTACGCTTTGCCTTTAATTTTTCATTTTTTGACTTCAGTTTTACTTTTTTTTTGTTATCTTATTTCCAAACTCAGCACTCTGAAAAATCAAAAATGAAAAAAAATTCTCTTAAAACAACATTGTTTTGGGGGTAAAAGTTTGAAAAAATAATAACTTGGTTAACCTAGTCAACCCACCAGGTTATCCGGGTTATACCGGGTTGAACCTGGGTTGACCAGGTTACACCAATTCATTTTCTCACCAATTTAAGAGTAAACTTAGACCGGATAAGGGATCGGGTCACCGATTTTTAGGTTGACTCGGTCGGTCCGGTCTGGATTTCAATAATATGGTCTAAAATGCCATCAAGAATAGCTGTTGCATTATACAACAGATTGGAAAGTGTGAAGGATGAAATGCTCAGTTTATATCACAGAGGCAAATTTGTCTACATATGATCTCCTAGAAAACAAATAGAGATTGTGATTATGGCCTGTTGGGATATTCATTGAGAATCAATTCTGGAACCAGAATTATAGTTTTGCAAAAATTTATGCAAACATTCTCATTTTGCAAAACTCTATTTGACTTGTGGAATTCCATTTTGAAGAAGTTGAAATTTTTTTCATTTACAAAACTTTATTTGGCTCCTTTTCTTTTTATTATTTATTTGCACATTCAAAATTAATTTTTAAAAAATTATTCAAACATCTTCAATTTATCAAATTTATCAAAATTAATTTATAAAGATTTATTTAAATATCATCATGTTCTAATAATAATTTTTTTTCAATTAAACTCCAAACATACCAATGAATCTTTGATATACAAAACATCAGGAAGAGTGACAAGTATTCAAGAAGGTTTCTTCTAACAAAGTAAAATTAGAACAGATCACAGAATTTTTCTCATATGTCCCTATTTTAGGTTTGCTCCAAGAGAACATCATCAATTGTCTAGAACTACAAAGCTCTACTTTTCTTCCATTTTATGACATTTGAGAAGTATAAGGCAGTGGAGTTTTTTCTTCCTATATATTTTTCCCTGTTAATATTACTAGCACATTGAAATGACAATTCCCCCTTACATAAAAAGTTTACTAGAATACAATTGCACATCCTAAGGATCAATATAGGCTGGAACTACAATTATTCTCCCCCGGTCTCTGCTTTGTATACCTTAGATCTTTACATGTTTAGTGCATATTTTAAATTTATGTGATCCATAATAAGGTTCTCTTAACAAGAAAATTGAGGCTATGTAGCAATAGAATCTTAAAGAGTAAATGGAGCTTTGTTGGTGACACCAGCGACAGATGTGAACGGCGAAGTACGAACTGTTTGAGTCGTGCCCAAAAGGACACTATCCTTAAAAATTATTCCGGCACACCTTCCAACAACTGACAGTTCCCTAGGATTAAACAAGCACTTCCTGCGGCAGAACAAGGAAATAGAACAACAGAGACTAAAAATCAAACACAGACATAAAGATGAATACAAGAGCAAAATGCAGAGGGAGGAGAGAATTGCCCCGAAAACTCAAAAAGTTGGTATCCTGTTCTGTCTGCACCCATGGCTATATATAGCCCAGGAAGGAGACATGAACGTTGGCTCATAATCACCGGATTAAAGCTTCAGTTATACTCTCATAAATCACATTTAAGCACTTGTCTAGGGTGATTTATTTGGAGATATTGGCAGACAAAACATTAACTCACAAAATCAATTTTCAGAAGAGGTTTAATGCTAAAAAACTGCTGAGGCTTCAAGTTCAAATTCAAAACAGCAAAATCATATTATTTAATTATTTTTGTAAAAATAACTCGATAAAAGAAACCCATTGCCTCTTGAACTTGCGCGCAAGGGGGCGAATCGGCTGATTTCAACTGCGATTACCTTGTATTGCCCTGTCTCATGTGCGCGAGGCCACTTCTCCTCCAAGCCCATTTTACTGGCCCACTTCATTCCTTAGTATATATACACTAGGAGATTCCTTCTTTTAGTCAATGTGAGATTTTGACACATACACACACTTTTGACACACATACAACAAGCTCTGCCTGTGTAGTAAGATTATTTCTTTAATCAAATTTTGTATGGAAAGACATGTTGTTTTTTCAGGAAAAACACTCATTTTGATTTATAGATTGTTTGTTTGTGTATTAACTTCACGAGGCATTTTTGGTGCACCAAAATCTTGTGAAAAATACTCATTGGTTCGAAATATAATTTTTCATAGGAAGCGATGAATGTTACTGTACATGATGTACTGTAGGCATTTGGTTGCTGTTTTAAATTGGGACATAATGGATCACCAAGGAAAGGGTATAGCGTAAGCCCATCTATAGGGCTTGTTGGTAGTAGAGCTCAGTTGCTTTACGGTTCTAATCCTTTCTAGTTGAGCCAAATATTTGGGGCACTTGGTTATGTTGTTACATCAGTTGAGACCATTCAAGCTACAGGTCAACTTGCGGAAGCTAAGTTAGGGCAACATCAACTTGCTTGCTAACACATTCATCACCAATAACAATAGCAACTTCAGCAACAACTCCAATCCTTTTGGGCAAATCAATACCAAGAAATTGAGAGGGTAATTGATTTCAAGAACCACAACCTTCCCTTGGCAAGGATTAAGAAGATTATGAAAGTCGATGAGGATGTTAGGATGATATCAGCTGAGGCGCTTATTATATGTGCAAGTACAAAGTAAGTTATAATTGCTCATTTTATTCTAATCATTGCCGAAAGGAAAAATATCATTGCTTAAGCTAAAATAATCACTAATATTTATTTTTGGGTTAAAGTATATTTTTCTTCTTATACTTTCCTTGGAGGAACACTGGGCACTATGTATTAATAGGTTGGGCACTTTTTCCTTAAACCATTTTTCAAATGAGCAAAAATCTATCCATTAGTGATTTGATAACGGAGGAGAATTTTTGCTTCTCTGAAAAATAGTTTAGAAGGGAAAATATCTCATATATTAATACAAGGTGGCTAGCATTTTTTGAAGGAAAGTATAGGCAAAAAAAAAAAAAAACCATTTCAACCCCAATAAAGTATCAAAATATTATTTTTTAAATTTTAAATTTTTTAAAATTTTTGATGCTTTTAAATTATGAGTCAATATTTTAAAGTTGATACTTTAAAACTATTTTTAAGAAATTAAATTTCATTAAATATTTCATTGTTAATATTTTTTATTCCTTATATATTTTTTGGTTTTCTTTTAAAGTCAATGGGCTTTAAATATAAAAAAAATAAAGATTATACTTCCTTAGCGATGAAAAACACAAAAATATAATCTTTTAATATATAAATCTTAAGTAGAAAACTATTAGCAAGGACTAAGTAGAAGGAAATTAGATTTAGATAAAATAAAAGTATAATTAATGATTATATTTTATTTGGTATTATTATAAAGGACTATACAAGTACACTAGTTTGGCTATTTTTCTAAATTGAAATGATATTTTTAATATCTTTTATGCATTTTTTTGTAAATATATACATACATATCAAATGTATGCATGATAATATTTTCTAAAATAAAAATACTGATGTATCAGAATTTGATTTATGCACTGTATTTGAGCATTACACTAGGAGTGTTCAACTTGTACTCATCCTAATCGACCCAATTTCATTTCGGTCATATCAAAACAGGTCCTGTCTCAGCCTAAAAATAATTAAGATGGGACTCTGTGAGACGTGATGATAAAGGGATTCAAGATGGGACAAGACATGGGTTACCCTCGAGATGTTCTATTTTATCTCAAATATTATATATATATATATTATTTTTTATTTTAAAAATATACATTAAATATATCAATTACATTAATATAATTTATACTTATATTAATTATAATTTCAATGCATGCGATTCCTATCCAAAGCTAAAAGTTTTTTCTATAGATCATTTTAATGGCACAAAGTAAGTAATATGAGGTAATATATTTTTTTACAATATATTAATTATATTAATATAATTTATTTTTATATTTATCTATATAATAACTTTTATTTATATCATATTTTTTCATCTATTTTTAAAAAAATTATTAACTTAACATATATCAACTAAAAAAAAAGAATGACTTGATGTTGGGTCTAGCTCGTCTGTTACTATTGCTTTATAATTTAGAGATCACTTCTAATTGCTATTATAATATTATGTCTCATATATACTTGACTTTAAGTTATGTATTTATAGTTATGATTAATGTAATTAAATAATTAATTTTGAATTATCGTCATTTATGTACTCATGTTGTTTTAATTATAAATTCAATAAGTTATGTGATTTTAACTTTTAATGAATGTTATTAACCTTGAATTTCTCCCACATTATTCACCTTATTGGGACGTTGATTCTATCTTGATTTCTAATGGAATGATGGAATGACTTTTAAGATGAAATAGGATGTGAGATAAAACTTCAATCTCAATTATTTTTTAAATTTCGTCCTATCCTGTAAACATCCTACATCATATTTCTTAATTTAATAAATGATGTTATCGCACAATCGGTACAAAATGTATTTTACTTATCATCATATAAACATAATTCAAAATGTATTTACTTATCATATAAATCTAATTAAGTGAGTTCTCATACATTTTTTTTTTTGTGAACATTAAGAAATAAGTCATATTGTTGTCATATGTTTTTATAAACGTGCGGATATAAATTTTTAAAAATCATTCATTGTTATTTTAATTTAATAAAAATAAGGCGATCGATTTTAATTTCCCCGAGGTATAATCAAAGTCCAAAGATATGGCTGGTATTTCTGGCCAAAAAAAAAAGGAGAATAATAAAGAGATTTTAAAAAAATCAAGTAATTTATATTATGTTTTAAAGGTTAAATTCTAAAAATTTACAACTCAATTACTCAATTTTATAATTACATTATAATTAATTTTTAACTTATTTTTTAAATTTTAATATAGACCAAATTTATAAAATTAAAAAATTAAATTATAAATTTATAAAATTTTAAACTTAATTTAAATTAATTAATATTTTCGAAACCTCCACGTTATTCATTCAAAATAATATGGCCGGCGCGTATGAAGGAACGCAAAGGAATGTGAGAATTTTTTTTTTAAAAAAAGGACACGCGGTGCGCGTGCGTGCGGTCTTAAGCAGGAATAGCAGAGGGGTGCGTGGGCTATGACCCGTCCAACTCCAAAAAACACAGAGGCTGGCCCACTACAACTTCAGAATCAACTCTCAAATTCTGAATCTCAAGCCCCATCCACCAACCACCGCCTTACACCACACACCTTCCTCGCATCTCATGTTCATTGCCCAATTAGTTACCCCACGCCCTCAAATTCGCGTGGCATTACTCATTCTTTCAACCACGACAAAATCAGAAATTTCTTTTTCTTTTTACCATTTGCTTTTCAAAAATGGACATCTTGTTTGTTCTCTCGGACGTCCTTCTTAATGTGACGAAGAAGGATTCAGTGAAATAGTGAGTGTGAGCAGATCGGAGAGGAAAAAAGAACATGGAGGCTAAGGCCAGAGCTCCAGGGAAGATTATACTCTCCGGCGAGCACGCTGTGGTGCATGGATCCACTGCTGTTGCCGCTTCCATTGACTTGTACACCTATGTATCTATCCGTTTCCCCACTCCTTCCGGTACCCTCTCTTTCCCCCCCTTCCGTTGGCGTGCGAGTGTGTTTGAAATTTTGGAGCGCGATCCCGTTTGGCGTTAGAGTTGCTCGGTGTTTATCTTTTTCCTTGAACCTTTTGAATTTAATTCAACCTGATCGAAATTTTCTTTGGCAAAACATCATCTGCACTTTAATGCTGCTGTTCATTGGAGTTCAAATATCTTTTTGCTATTTGGGTGGGTGGGATGTACTTCTGTTTAATTTTCCAAGAACATTGTTGATATAAGATGATTGAAAGCAGAATGTCTTAGCAAAATGAATTTTGGTGGATGATAACAGCTCGAGCATTCAATATGATATTCCTCTCGGAATGAATCTTTTTATCCAGTACTAAACTGCTACCATTATTTCTTTAGAAATGAAAACAACTATACTAATTTTTGGCTAACTGATTCCCTGAATAAATACGGATTCTCATTCACTTTGTTTATATCATCTTAGACAACGACGATATGTTGAAACTTCAGCTCAAGGACATGGGATTAGAATTTTTCTGGCCAATTAGTAGAATTGCAGAAGTACTACCGGAACCACGCAGTCAACCGTCTTCAGTGCCTGTTTCATGCTCTGTGGAGTCTTCCAAATCAATTGCAGCTCTAGTCGAAGAACAAAATATTCCAGAGGCGAAAATTGGACTTGCTTCCGGAATTTCTGCCTTTCTCTGGCTGTATTCATCTATTCAACGGTGTGAGCCCAATTTTAACTGTTAAATTCCTCTCTTTTTTTCCTTTGCTGTTCTGATTGTGTCGTCCCAAAATGTAGATTTAAGCCTGCCACAGTGGTGGTCACTTCTGAACTTCCTCTGGGTTCAGGCTTGGGTTCATCAGCGTCTTTCTGTGTGGCCCTGGCAGCAGCCCTGCTTGCTTGCACTGATTCTGTGAGTTTGGATGTGAATAACCAAGGATGGTTATCATTTGGAGAGAAGGAGCTTGAATTGGTAAATAAATGGGCTTTTGAGGGCGAGAAGATTATTCATGGGAAGCCGTCTGGGATTGACAACACAGTAAGCACATATGGTAAGGCGTAGCATTTGAGAAAATTTTAATTCTGACATTTCATCGTTGGAACTTGTCTTTCTGCATTTTTTGGGGTCATAAAATGACCACTATTTGAACCTTTTTATGTCGTTGATGAAAAACTTACTTGCATAGAATGAATTGGTACACAATTTGTGGGCTTTAGTAGGTGACCCAACAGTCTGTGCTGGTGTTGTCATAGATCATCAAGATTAGAATGAGATTTGAAGGTCAGACAGCCACAATAGATATTGGCTTTTGCAATTGAAAATTGCATTGTTGTATTTGGTGAGGGAGATTTCTACTAGCCTAACCCATATAAGAATCGAAACAGTGTTTAGTGGGGACCCCAATTTATTTTTATTGAGTTCAGATATACCGCGTGCGTCTACGTTGTTGTCAACATTTCTTTTAGATGTCTCGGATTTGTCTCATGTTTAAGACGAGTTGTTGCTGTTGATGTTTGCAAATGACTCAAAAATTCTCTTATCAGGCAACATGATCAGCTTCAGATCTGGCAACTTGACGCATATGAAGTCAAATATGCCGGTTAAAATGCTCATAACTAACACTAAAGTAGGGAGAAACACAAAGGCATTGGTGGCTGGTGTTGCAGAGCGGACACTAAGGCACCCGGATGCAATGTCTTTTGTGTTCAGTGCTGTTGATGCTATCAGCAAAGAATTGGCTCAGATTATTCAGTCACCCACACCAGATGACCTCTCTGTCACGGAGAAAGAAGGGAAGATAGAAGAGCTTATGGAAATGAATGAAGGTTTGCTCCAAAGTATGGGGGTTAGTCACGCTGCAATAGAGACTGTTCTTCGGACAACCCTGAAGTACAAGCTGGCCTCCAAATTAACAGGAGCTGGTGGTGGAGGCTGCGTTCTGACACTGCTGCCTACCTGTATCCTTCTCATTTTTTATCTTGTCTGTCTAGTGTCTAGTACTTCTGAGGTTCTCTGCTCTATTTCGGTTTCTCTGTTTTCTAACTTTTCCTTTATACTTGATTGATGATTTCTCATTATTTTGCTTATGCTTAAACGATCTCATATACGTGGCAACTTTCCTCTACCTGGAATGTGGATCTTCATTAGTGAACATCAGCATGTTATGGCGTGTATGTGCATAGTCATATCTTAGTGCATAGATACAAGTATTGCACGCACAGCATATAGGTACACTATACTAACAAGATCACCTACTGGAAACAGTGAAGACTGATGATCTCAAGAACTTTTGGGCCATGAACCATCAGTTTCCTCTCAATTTTCTCTCCATCAATTTCCTATCAATTTGAGGAGAGTGTGGGATTTGTTATTTAAAAAAAAAAGAGAGAGAGAGAGAGAGAGAGAAGAGTGTGGTTTTGACCTATTAAATGAGCCTTACACACCCTCGCCTCTCGCTGCTAAGATCCAATTTCAAAGTTCATTTGAAACTTCATTTTATCTTCTTGTTTTTTTTTTTTTTAAACATTCCTTCAGCACTTTGGTCAAAACTACGTTACACTTCTAAATTTTACAATCCGTCTTGCCTTTTAGTCTTTTACTTCTTTTCTGCACTTGCATAAAATTTTATAGGTCTGAGAAAAGTCTTGGATAATTAGCGCACTGAAAAAGAGGGAGAATTATCTAAGAGAAACTCTTAGCCAGGTTTTTGTCGCTGGCAGATGTATTAATGTGCATAAGCGAGCAAGTGGAGCCTTTGTTATTTTTATCTTTCTCCATCTGTTGTTAATTTCTTCTTGCGGAGTAAGTTAATTACGTTTCAGTGTCTTGATATGGATTCTATTCAGAAATATGTGCTTCTTGCGGTTCTTCTTCCTTGACAAGTCCTCAATAGTGCTTTCAGGAACTGTTGTTGAGAAAGTAATATCTGAACTGGAGTCTTGCGGGTTCCAATGTTTCACTGCCGGAATAGGCGGGAAGGGTGTTGAGATTTCCTTTGGGGTTCCATCCTGATTCTTTTTTCATTTCCGGGGAGCGATTTGACATCAATTACCGATGGACCTTTCAAATAAATAGCATGAAAATATATGCTTCTTTTTGCCATCATGTGCCTCAACTTGTACCTCATTATTTTTTTCCTGTTTTCGTTCGCTACAGACTACAGGTTCTCCTTGCGACGACTTGTATCCTTCCTAGTGCTTTTGTTACAATCTTACAAGCAGTTAGTCGATAGTCGATGTTTCCCAATTTCTACACGTCCACTTTCTAGAGATTTCTGAGCGTTGGCATCTTTGAAGTTTGTAGTACTACCACTGTCCACAGTTTCCTGGATTATTTAGGCTTCTAAACCTTCTCAGTAGTTAATTGCCAAAACAGAAAAATCTCAGTTCTCGTCATCCCTTTCTTCCGTGGCCTGAAATTGGAATTTGGGAATTTCTGTGAAGTTTTTTTAAATTCTCTGAAAATGGAATCTGTAATTTTTTGGAACTAGTGAATTTTTGTGAAATTTGCTTCTTTTTTTTAGTATTTTCAATTATTTTATTATTTTTTATAAAATATAAAATCTTTTCTTTCTTTCTTAAGAAAAAACTTCAAAATTGGAATTTAAATCCGCTTATCATTTACATTGCGCTTTCTGATCCATCATCACGGTTTTGAATGTCAATGATCCATGAATAGAAACCATCTTCATAGCAGTAGGTTTTTTTCAAAAAAAAAAAATTCCAGGACCGCGCTTATCATGCCAAAGCTCGATCAAAACAATGTAACAAACTAGACTTCACATTCCACATTTTTTATTGAGTTAAAGTTCCATACGTTTCCCCCCACACACACGCACTTCCACGACGTTACATTACATACTGAACTTTACATGTGACTCACTTTCTACACGTGTACAAGTTCAAAAGGAAATTCGTCTCAACTACAGTGGTGTATAGCTAATAATGATAAAGGAAAACCCTCAGTTACATGATTATTTGAGATCGCAGAAATCACCCATGCTTCAAGCATTAACAATGGTCCCACCTGCGAAGCATAAACAAGAAAACATGTTAGGTTAGAAAAAGGAACCAAAGGACGGCGATGGCTAATTAATTAGAAGCAGAGTAATACCATTGGGGTGGAGGACTTGGCCAGTGATGTAAGAAGAACAGTGGTTGCAAGCGAGGAACACATAAGATGGAGCGACCTCAATGGGCTGGCCAGCTCTCTTCATGGGCACCTCCTCACCAAACTGACAGGTTTCATCCTCCTTGAAGGACGCAGGAATCAATGGAGTCCATACGGGTCCAGGTGCCACCCCATTCACTCTTATCTTCCTGCTCGCCAGTTGCAGCGACAGTCCCCTCGTAAACGCCACTATCGCCCCCTTCGTGGCCGTGTAATCCAGTAGCTTCGCACTCCCTTTGTACGCTGTCACTGATGTCGTGTTAATGATGCTGCTTCCCTCCTTCATGTGCTTCAACGCATGCCTATATCCAAACACCCATCATGTTGTTTATCAGCTATACCCAATACCCAATAAATCAGATAATAAGCGAATATATTCCACCTGGCCATGAAGAAATAAGCGAATATATTGGTTCTAAACACCCTGTCCAGCCTCTTCTCATCGATCTCCTCCACTGATCCAGCCTCGTACTGCTCGGCGGCGTTGTTGATCAAGATGTCGATCCTGCCGTACCTATTCACCACCTCGTCCACAACTTTCTTGCAGTTCTCATCGTAACCCACGTCGGCCGGTATGGCCATTGGCTCCCTCGCATCCGAAGCCTTAGCCCTGTTGATCATTTCAAGCGTGTCCTCTGCGTCTTTGTCCTCCTGTCCCTTCACGTACGTGAAGGCCACGGTGGCTCCTTCCAAGGCAAACAAGTTGCACACGGCTCTTCCTATCCCGGAGTCACCTCCGTAATTAGTGCTATCTTCCCCTGAAAAACCACACAACAAATTAAACCAGTATCACCCGAGGGGGAAATTATTCTTGCCGGCCAACTTATGCGGAATTATTGCATATATATTTACTTGAAGCTTGTTTGATGGCTTGTAATTGGGGCTTGTGAATTGAGGCACAGGGTCCATGGCATGTTCTTTTCCAGGCTGAGTTTCTTGCTTTTGTCGGGGGAATTTCTGTTCACCGGAAGCCATCCTTACTCGCAAGCTTTTGGGAACAGAGGGGAGGATCTCCTGGGTTGATGAAGATGTGGCAGGAAAGCGACTTTTCAAGTGGGTTTTGGGAAGAGGAGGGAAAAGAACTCTGACTGTTAGAGAATCTTGAAGAAGAAAATGTGCGAGCAAACACATGCATGTAGGTGAAATATGCTGCCACTGCTAGCCCTCGAACCGCTTATAAAAGGGCTTTGAAAATGCCACGTGGTGATGGGTGGCAAAAGGAGGTGTCCGCGTGGCGCTTTGATCGCATGCAGAAGAGACATCTCTCAAAAGGAATAGTGGGGATCGACTCGTGCACCGAACTCGTGAATGTCCGTGGCACTGGAAGAGGTTGGAATTGGGTTTAGTTTGTCAAATAAACAAGCCTGGCGGAGAGTTTGGAAGCAAGTGAGAATATCATGTCGTAGAGCCATGCAGGATAGTAGTACAGTGGACTAAACCATCATAAGGGTCCATTTTGTAGAAAGAATGTATTTATTGATAGAAAGGAATGGGAAAAAAAAAAAAAGGAAAGGAGGAGAAAGGAGAAGTTCCACCGTGAGCATGTTTGGTACACAATGGAGCGAGCCGAAAATAGTTTAATGGGTAAATTTGTGTTTTGTAGGACGAAGATAGTGATATGATAGGGAAAATAGATAAAATGACTCCAGTGCCCTTAATACTGAAGAATAATAAAAGAAGGATCAAGATGCATGCTGGGGCTGAAAAATCCTTTCCAATAAATGCATTAAAAAAAAAACAAAGAAGTACCTCAAGTCTATCTCGTAATATTCTCAAATATGGAAATTTAATTTAATTCCTCATACTAATGCAAATAAGTTTTTCTTTGACTTGTGACTGATTAATGGGAATCATTATTGGATATTCAAATTCACTGGTCAAGATTTCAAATGTGCCAATGAGAATATTTCTTTTTTGTTTCCCAAATATTCTCATAATCATATCTTTTAAAAATTTTTAGCACTATTTAAAAGGTTATCCTCTTTTAAATAATATTTTTCATAGATACCTTTAAGAATTGAACTCTCTGAAAATTACAAATTTATGAGAGATAATTAAAAAATTATAATAACGGATATAAACAGTAAAAAAGCTTGTGGTTTTGGGAACTACAAAAAAAGGGAAAGATAAAGTATATTTTTAATTATTTAATTTTATGTAAAATTTTAATTTAATTTCTTAATTTCATAAAGCATCTTTTTAGTCTTTTAACTCTATTATTATTAGTTTGAAATAATTATCTTTTGTGTTAATAATTATTTTCTTAAAAAAATTAAACTTAATATGTCAATATTTGATAATATTTTGTTAATATTGGAAATTTAATATAAAAATTTTTAAATAAAACTAATAATGTTAGGGTAAAAAGATTAAAAAGATACATTATAAAATTAAAAAATTAAAATAAAGTATTGTATAAAATTAAAAGACTAAATATATATCCTAGCCAAAAAATAAAGCTAGAAAAGGCAGGAAACAAATCACAATTATAAAAATTTAATGCCAACTATTTGCATTTAAAATGAGCACTGCTTTGCATAAAATAGGAAACAATTGCATGTAAGATGAAATATCCACTTTATATATTTATATCCATTTTTAAATAGGATAAAGTATATATTTAGTTTTTTAAATTTTACACAAGTTTTAATTTTAATTTTTTAATTTTATAAAATGTTTTTCTGGTCTTTCAATCCTAATATCATTAGTTACATTACAAAAAAAATTATATATTAAACTTTTAAATATTAACAAATATTTTTAAATATTGACATATTAACTTTAATTTTTTTAAAATAATAATGATTAATATAAAAAATAATTATTTAAAATTAATGGTGTTAAGATTAAAAGATTGAAGGGATATTTTATAAAATTAATGGATCAAATTAAAGCCTTTTATAAGTTATATAACCAAAAGTATATTTTAACTTTTTTAAATATGAACAAATTTTAACCACCCAGCATAGCTTAAAAAATGATTAATTCTAATAACCATGCTTTAAATTGAAAATTTTGAATTAAAATATTTTGTCATTAAAATCCTTCATCTTTCCCTAATTTAATACTCCCTTCATTTTCATATATAAGAGAAAATAATTATATCAAATAATTTTAAAAAGTTGGTCAATGATAATAATTGTGGTTCAAAATAAAAAAATACTAAAATACTTGTGTTTACTTAAAATAAGGTTGCATTAATTATTCCTCATTAATACAAATTATGAATTTATGACAGGTAACTTATGAAAATTGTAATAAATGATTATTGAGATTTATGATTTTACTTATAAATAAAAAAAACAAAAGTTTGATGACAATTGAAAGAACCATGGTGTGGTGAATTATTTTACTATGAAAACAAATCTCCTAATATTATTTTATTATATTTTTAAAGGAGTTAAAAATTTGTTATTATTATATTATTTAAACAAGAAAAAACTAACAATATAAAGCTAACATATAAGATGTATGATAGTAAATTAGTTATTACCTCTTCTTCCTTTCTAAACCATATAGATGATCATTAAAAACCCCTTCTCTCCCCTTCCTCTGAACCAAACATAGCTATAGAGTTCAATAATTAACTTTCTTTTTATTTCATAATAATCCTATTATGTTATTAGTGAGTTTGGAAGCCAAGGTGATAATGGAAAGACACTTAAGAACAGGGGTGGAGTCATGAATTTTTATTAAAGAGGCCAAGATGACAAAATATATATGATAATTAAAAAAAAGTTATACATATATCACCGACATAATATAAATATTTTAACAGATATATTTATACTCAATTTTACACATGTATAACAATATATATATATATATATATAATAAGTTTTGCTCATCGATTTTTTATAACATAAAAATCATTAGTTATATGTCTACAATAAATATTTTAGTAATTTTCTTCTCATATAAATTATTATTAAATTGGTGAAATTTTTTTTATACCTATAAACATTAAATGATTTAAATACATTATTGAAATTTAAAGTTCTATTCAATGTAATAAGTTATATTACTTGCTCATTAAATTTACTATTTAATTTTTTTAATTGATAATTATGGTAAACAAATATATCAATGAATTAATAATGCTCAATTGTTATAAAATCTTTATGCCAATGAATTCGAATTATATCAGAGTAAAAATCATTCATATTATAAATTCAACAGCATGATTATTTTAAAAAAAGTAATTTTTAGAAGAACATTTTCACCAAAAAATATAACTTTTGGATAAGTGAATTTGTGATAGATATTAATATATCTTGAAATTTTTGTTGCAATGCTTAACAAAGTTTGTTAATGATAATTTTCACAATTTCTTTCATTAAATTTAAAATGAAAGCAAAATAAAATGATATCAATACTTTAACAGCATGTATAGCATTATCTTGTTGAAAATAAATAAATTCTATAAAAGATACATATAAAATTGAAATGAGAATTTTATCTAATGTTTCAAACTTGTATAATATGCCAACTTAAAGAAGTCAAAAATATATAATCAATGATATTTTACTATAAAAAAATTTAAAAGTTAGGGGAGCTATAGTCCCTACTGATCCCTCCCCTCTCCCCTTTATTTAAGAGCGTCAAAGATAGAGAGAAACACTGGATTTAAATGGAGAAAACCATCGTAATGGCCAATGCCATGGCCGCCGAACCCTAATCCCCACCTATGTTGTCATGAATCTGCGTGAGCACAGCAGCAGCATTGAGAGCGCCAATGTTTGCAGAGAAGCGGAACCAGTTGAAGGAGGAGCTTTCTTCTCCTTCAATGGAGCGAGAGAAGGATGAGCTCACCCTATCGTCTCAACATCATGCGCAATCTCTGGATAAATATATTGGAACGGAGGGAGTACGTAGTACGTACCATGTGTCGAACCCAAACCTTCTTGAAACACCCGCAAAGAACATTCCAAAAAGCGTTGGGGCAGACTGGTAACATCATATGCAATCTCATTAACGGAAGTTCAACGGAGTAAATTACAAAAATATTACTACCTTCATTTTAAATTATAAATTACCTTTGAGAGAGATTTATCATTTTAAAATATAAAATATTTAAAAAAATTAAATTTTTATTAAATAAAATTATTCTAATATCATTCTTTTTTTCTATCTATTTAATACTAATTATGTGTGGATTTAAAATTATTAAATAAAAAAATATTTTTAAAAATTTATATTTTTATTTTAAAAAATAAAGTTGTCAAGTGTATTATAATAAAGATCATTGGTATGTAAGATTTATTTAAAAATATCTTATAATTTAAAATAAAAGGAGTATAAAAAGAAAAAAATTAGAAGGACCTGTTTCAAAATGTGACAACATTATAGTGATTAGCATATTAGTTTTTCCTTTAAAAAACAGGAAACTATATTAAAATTTTACTCGTCTTAGAAATCGGATGGAATGGGTATCATTGAGAAATGCTTTGATCCACCGTCCGGACCATAAATACTACATAGAACCGATACAGGCTGGCAACCTCCTACAAAAGAGAAGTCCGTATAGCAGTATTTTTGTAATAATTATATACCTTCTGTAGATCTTTTTAATTAGTTCTAATAGAAAACTCATTTCAAATTATAAAATATCTATAATATATTCTCAATAGCACCTTAATTTCATTTATCTAGCAATAAGTGTGTCACATATGATAGCCGTCTTGACCTCTCAAGTATTATTTTGGATTCAATTCTTAAAGTTGTGTACAGAGAAACATCACTTATATATATATATATATATATATATAAACCTCTTAAATAATGTTACGATTTATTGAGAAGTTATTCTTGTGATTATCAATTATAACGATAGTTCGAAAAAGGAGTTTTTAGAAAACAAGAGTGTCGCCTCTTTTTAATAAACACATTCTCTCATTTTTATTTAAAAACATTTCTAAAATTAAAGAAAAATATAACTTGTAAAAGTTACCGGACATGAAAGTATAGCTTTGAAAGGATATTGAATTTACTTTAGATAAAAAAGAAAGAAAAAAAAAAAGAAAGAAAAAACAAGAGCCTCACCTCTTTTTAATAAATACACTCTCTTATTTCAATTTAAAAACATTTCTAATCACTTTATTAAAATTAAAGAAGAATATGCCTTTTAAAAGTTACCTGACATGGAAGCATAACTTTGAAAGGATATTGAATTTACGCTAGAAAAAAAAAAGTTTTAGAAAACAAGAGCCTCACTTCTTTTTAATAAACACACTCTCTTATTCCTATTTAAAAACATTTCTGATCATTTTATTGAAATTAAAGAAAAGTATAACTTTTAAAAGTTACCTGACATGAAAGCATGACTTTAAAAAGATATTAAATTTACTCTAGAGAGTTTTAGAAAACAAGAGACTCATCTCTTTTTAAATAAACACACTCTCTTATTTTTATTTAAATTTAAAAGACATTTCTCATCACTTTTTGAAATCAAAGAAAACTTTTAAAAAATTACCTGACACGAAAGCATGGCTTGGGACGGCTATTGAATTTCCATTTGTGATGAAAAATGAAGCAGCGTTAATTAATTGCTTGCTCCCAAAGCAAACTCTCAAGATTGGACTTAAGGGGGACGCGTGGTTGATGCTAACTGGCGTTGTTTATCAAAGGACTTGGCTTCTGTTTTTTTTTTTTTCCTTTCTCCATTTCCTCTTCGCTGTTCATCTCAATCTTTAAATTTATTTTTGAATAATTAAAATTTAATATTGTATAAAATTATTATTATATTTATTTTTTATAAAATTTTATTTTAATAATAATTTTATAAAATATTAAATTTTAATTATTTGAAAATAAATTTAATAATTGAGGTGGAAAGTGAGGGGAAAATGGAGAGAAGCCAGCTCTTTTACGAAGGGCTATAAATCCGCCCTTCTGCTTCGGCTTCTCCTCAAGTGACAGTGTGTGGTCCGTTTCCATCAACACCAGCCAGCTTTTGTTACCTTGCAGTTTGGTGTCTCATCTCTCCTATTTTCCATGGATCCCCACTCCACTTCGTGGTCTGGTCTTCGCAGTGATTTGCTCCTCAACATTGCCAATCGCCTGATTCTCGTATCGATCGTCTTTGCTTCCGTGCCGTTTGCTATTCCTGGCGATCCGTTCTCCCTACGCCGTCCCGGAGGTCCGCTTCTCCCTCTCCGCCTCTCAAGCTTCCCTTCCCAATGGGTTCCAACCTCATCGGAATCGCAGACGACGTGGTTACTTCAACCTGGTCGAGTCCACTGTCTACTGCATTCAACCCCTCAAGAAAATTTCAGACACTTGGAAGACTTCCAAGTGCTGGCTCATTAGGATTGAGGAGACCAAGGAGCCTGGCAAGGTTCGCCTCATGGATCCTCTCTCCCGGCTTGAATCTGAGAACCTGTCTCCGCGTCTTCCTAGAGGCTTGAATCTCCTTGACTATAGGGCTTCCGAGATAACTAAGGTTTACGATCTTCGATTTGTGGGCAATAGTAAAATACCTGAATTAGATTTTCCTGAAGTTTTATCTGTTCACGTTATGAAAGTGGCTGTGTGCTCTGAAGGTGCTGGTTTTGCGGTTATGGCCATTGACACTGCTGGCCAGTTGAGTATTTGGAGAAAGGGGGTGATAAGAAATGGAATCGTATAAGCAATGGCCGGGAAGGCGCTTTTTATAATGATGTTGTTTACCATAATGCGAAATTTTATGCTGTGGATGACTCCGGTTTGACTATCTCGGTAGATTTGTCATTGAAAATCACACTAGTTACCCCAGCAATGACTCGTCCTGGTTATAATAGACACAACAGTCTAGCAAAGCGCTTGGTGAGTTCTCTTGGCGATTTATTCCTCCTAGATAGGGACTTTGATCCTGAGAATGAATTTCTTGCGGGCTTTAATTCTGATTCCGACGAGGATGTTCTCCCCACTTATTTTCATGTTTATAACTGAATGAGGAGAAACGCAAGTGGGTTTCGGTGAAAAGCTTGGGAAATAGAGTTATGTTTGTTGGCGATCATTGCACTTTCTCTGTTTCACAGCTCAAGAATATCGTGGGTGCAAGAAGAATTGCATTTACTACAACGAACGTGGCTCCTTTTGTGGTGATCTCGTTGAATATCATCCCGGCGGTGATGCTGCATTGTTTGACATGGATGATTGTTCTGCTAAGATGCTTTCAGGAGTCTTTAGCTATTCTGGACTTTTCTGGCCTCCACCATCGTGGATTGTGACGGGTGTTGCAACTGTGAGATCCTGCCTACTACAATCATTGCACATCATATTTCTTGAAGTTCGTTAGTCCGTTTATTTCTTATATATAATCGCCATTATTTTTCGATGGCTAGTATCTGTTGTAGACTCCAAATGAATCTGTAAACACTATACTTGGTAGATTATTTGTTGCTAGTCATTCACGTGCATCATGCCCATGATTTATCATTTACAGTTTGGCTTAAATATGAAACTGAAATAACTCAAGGATCCCCTCCACATTTATATTGTTTTGTGCTCGAGACTTACAACTATTACACAAGCGTGCGAAGGAACAAGTGGTCGTGATAAGTAATTAAGTATTGAATGGACTGTTTACACCGAACTTGGTATGCTTATGCTAATTACTCTTGCGCTTCTGTGTAAAGTATTTCTCATTTAGTTTGATTTATACGATACTGAAATAAGTTATGTACTGTATCCCTCCCCTTTTGTAAAGTTTTGGACTTGAGACGTTGCAAGTGGTGTGTGAGATCATTGCATTCATGCATGTTGTCTTTTTTCCATAGATAACTAGCTGTTTAGACAGTTTTCGCATTTTGGAAGACGCTGAAGACGCGCATGCAGGTGGCAGATGGGTCCTTTTTGTGTTTGAATTAGCGAGGGCTACTTTTTGTTCTTGTGATGCTGTGCATATTTGCTGAATTCTATGTTCTGTTGGTGCTGCTTGTCTTATGTAAGATGGTGTTTTTGGGAGTGACTTTGTATATCTATTGTATGTAATAGCACATGAGTATTTATAACTGGTTTGCTGATTTTCGTTTTCTCTATATTTTATGCATGCAAACCGGACTAGCTTGCAGCTTGTTGCACATATAACATGTTTTAATTTTGCACGCACGCTTGTTATTGCATTGACTGGTATTGTTCCCTTTTTAATTGAATCATTTTAGGTTGCAAAGCAATATTTGCCTGGTCTTCGTATTTGGTTGACTGGAGGAACTAGATCTAAAATTCAATCTAAGAAACGTTTTTAGGGATGCCATGGTTGTGTTTTTCCATAAATCAATTATACTTGCATAACTCCGTTCTTGATGAAGTCGTTAGCTTCTTATTATCAATTTTCAAGTTGAAAGCATAATGTGTGTTAAAATTTTGTGCTGGTTCAAGTGTCCCCTTGCACCACTCTTCTTTCTTGCAAAATGGGTATGTAAATTTTCCCCAACCAAAATGTTCAGCGCATTGTGTGCTGTTGTGTATTCATTCATTTAAATATATATACTCTCGTTTTTACAACAATTTGAATATGTTCATTTATTTGAACTATAATAAAAATATAATAATATAAATTTTATTTCTTTCTTTATTTTATTTATTATCTATCTATTTTTTTTTAGCTTCATTTAAATGTAAATAGAACAAAACAAATTTAATAATGTTATATGCAATTTTATTAATATTTACATTCTAAATAAATTATTCAAACATTTTTAATTTGTTAAAATTAATTTTAAAAAAATAATACATTATGTTGTAACATAATTAACTACAATTAAAATTAATTATATTAATTAGTTTTTTTATAATTAATTATATTTAATTAAAATCCAAACGGATCCTTATATGTTACACTTCGTAGGAGTTGAATGAATCTACAAGGGTATAAGGCGCGGCAATACTGCTGTTTTGCATTCTATTTTAGATTGTTAATTATGATATTAAAATACATTTATATCTTAATAATGCACAGATGAAATTGAGTATGGAGATCGGAAAAAATATCTCGAAAGAAGGTACGAAGAGAATCCAAATACGATTCATTATATATATATATATATATATATAATTGAAATAAAAATACTGTTTATTATTATTTATCTCATAATTTGTATTTATTTAAAGAAAGACTATATATCCCGCTTCATTGCATGAAATAAAGTCTAGTTGGAAGAGAAGACTGGACGGCCACAGTGATGCTGAGAAGCTTTTGGGGAAATGAAATGAGCAAAAGTATTGAAGTGTCTATTTGGGCGGCGACATTGTGTTACTTTTAGACTTAGAAATGCGGGCTTGATGCAATCCTTGTGGGCGCATCCAAACATGAGCTGAAAGAAATGAGTTCATTGATTGAATTGTTGGGTTACGTGGAGCACCGTTTTTTTTTTTTTTCAAATGAAAAAGTTGATACAATTCCCTCCAAATCTTCGGCTATGTTTGGTAGGTTTGAGTCAGAAACATAGAAACAGAAACGAAAACGGAATTGATCTGAAAAGTGTTTTGGTACTATATAATCATGATTTTTTAGAATCTCGATTCTGACAAATTTCTTGAAATCCAATTCATCTCAAAACCTATGGAATCCAATTCTGTATGCCTTTCCATCTTCTCTCTCTTCCATCTCTCCATCTTACCCTTGCCTCCCTCCTTCTTCATGGGCTTGTTAGGTGCCAAAGCAAGGACCTCAGCTATCAGTCTGCAACATGTGAGAGAGGAGCACCTGCAGAGTTGTTCGCATAGGTGTGAGAGGAGATTTGGTTGGAGGTATGTCGA
>NW_026556646.1:0-33412 GCF_029017545.1 Prosopis cineraria
TCCAATTCTTTCAAAGCGTAACAGAGTTCATAAGCTAAGATCCACAATCTGAACACGATGTTTAATATATAAGATATTTTACTTCTACAGTTTACGGGGAAAACTAGCACTACTCTTAGCATCAAACAAAATCTCGATAGCTGTCATAGCTACATAAGTGGAAAACGGTAAGATGAATTTTCACATAACTTGGGGCCATCTGATAAATCAGACACCAGTATTATTATTTCGATGAATTCTTAATTTGTTTCCCTCATCTATTTGTTAAACTTGTATTTAGCTAAGCCACTTGGTACTTACCTTCACCATATCGAACCTTGAGGCAAGCTCTGCAGAAAACACCAGTACTAGAGTGACATACTGAACAGTCAGTCTTTCCTGCTTAAAATATGGAAGGTAAGTGTTAAAGAAATGAGGAGTCAAGGTAGAACGCGAAAGAAGTCTCAATTCTGAATCTAACCTAGGCACGGCTCGTTCACATCAAAATTGCCACATCTTTTGCAGTCTTCTTCACCACATAATTTCTTTTGCGTGCATTGCATTGCAGTGTCCTCATTCCAATTCAAACTAGAATGGCTCGATAGCATAGCAGGAGCTAGATTCACCACTTAATTGATCCATTCCATTTCACCACAGTAAATTTATACATTTTATCATTGAATCTCGCCAGTTGTGATTATGATCCATAGATCATGTGTGTGCAATGGCTGCTTAAGAAACTCCATGACATACATGCCAACTTTGGAAAAAAGCAACCAAAAACAGATGCAGAAACCTACAATGTTATTAATCAGTTGGCTTGACATGATAACTATTAAGAATGTCATATTGTCATGGTCTACTTATTAATGTAATGAAGGTTAGAAAACACCTGCAGAAATGGCAGCATATGCCAAACACAGGGTTGTATACACTGCCTCTACCCTTGCTATTGCAGCGCACAGCCGAAGACTCAGCAGAGAGTTGAAGTTCTGCACCCTTTAGTTTAATCAACGGTGCATTCGCCGGCCTCTTCTCTTCTGATCCAAATGGAACACACTCTCCCTCCTCTTCAGATACATCTACCTTCTCTGTTGCAAACAACAGAGAAAAAATCACAGTACATCAACAAAGAAAAAGACGCCCTTAGAACTTCAATGTTCCTATTGTTTCTAGGTTCACAGATAGACCAATAGAAAAATCAAATGTTAGTCTGAAACCTTCTTTTGGAGACGAAGGGTCGGTTATACTTCCTCTCAAACGCTGAGATCGTCGGGGTGGAAGGTTGCTGCTGTTTCCGTTGAGGTCAGTTCTGTTGACTCTCTGGGAGCGACGCAAGGGAGTAACAACATAAACCCTTTTATTCCAGGCTCTTTTAGGTTTCGGTTTAGCAGATGCTGTTGCGTCTCGAAGTTCAGAGATTGTTTTGTGAAGACCAAGAGAAGCTAACCGAGCCTGAATTTACCCAATTCCATGAGAAAGAAGCTTAAAAAGATAATGATCTTGCTCGCAGAAGAGAAGAAATGCAGACCTGATTCTCTAACAAGCGTGCATTTCTGAGAGCCTCGTAGTCACTCTTTGCTCTACACCTTCCCATCGTTTTCGTTCTGGCAATGCCCAACGGCAATGGAATGGTACTCTTTTTTGTTTCTGAGATCGTACAGCTGTACAGCCACTTCACGAACATCAACGGCGTATTCAAAATTTGAAGATCGGCCAACTGTTTTTGTGAAATTTGTTGGACCAACGGCCCATTAAGAGCTGACAGTTGGGCTTTTGGATCCCAGAAACCAAATTATCTACATGTAGAATAACCATCCAACATCTCCGTTTTTTTTAATACTAATTTTTTAATTATTTTATAGTAAATAAAAAAATAAAAGATTATAACAATTTTATAATAGGAAAAAGTGAGTACTGAGTACGGGACTCACAGGGAAAATGAGTGATAGATAAATATGAAATCAATATTAAAAAATATTTTCTTTAAATTATAATATATGATATCTTCTAAAAATCTAACTTGATTTAAAATACAAGAAGTTGATAAATTTTACAATTATATTTTAACTATATTCCTACTTTATATATTAAAATTTTTAAAAAAAATATGTATTTTAATTTTCTTTATCAAGATACTTATATAAAGTATTTAGTAAAGGCATGATTGAAAAAATGTAAAAAAAATAATATAAAGATTAGGGTTTTAACTAACTTTTTTTTTAGAACTATAAAGTAATTATCAATGTCATGTAATATGATCCAAGGGGAGTAATTTATAAGATATTTTTTTGACAAAAATATGCATACTAATAAATTTTATTAAATATACTTTATAATCTTATTATTTTAAAGCAAAAATAAAAAATTTCAAAAATATTCTTAATTTAATATAGCTTTATTTGTGAAACATAAATAGAGAATGAACTATAACAAAGAGGGAAGGGTAATGTTAAATAAATATAACCAATGAAACCTTAAAGCATTTTATATTTTGGTATCCTAAATTATCTCTAAACGTGTTTTACAAATTAAGACGGAGGAGTATATATATCACAACTTAATTTTTCTTTTTTATTTTTATACAAAAAAGAAATACTTCATGAAAATTAATGGATTTCAATTTTAGAGATCCCCCAAAATGGTTGGTAAATACGAAACCTATAATAAAAAAATAGGTGTGAAACAAGAAACAAAATTCAAATAAAAATTACACAAATTCTAAAATGGTTGGCATGCAATGCAATGAACTTTTTTCATTTTTAGAATTTTAATTTATACATAGTAATAAATTCTACAAAAATAATTAGATGCTTATTTTTAACACTAAAAGTTAATTATAAGTTGTATAATAAAATAAATCATTTATTCTTTCACTATATAAAAGAGAACTATATCATGAAAAATAAGTTGTTAATTGAAATAACTTCTAATATACATAATCAAAAAATAGGTGGACTTGACTCTTGTAGACTCATGCTCCTTAAGCCTTTCATCTTAAATTAGCTATTTCTTAAAACCAATATTTATCAAAAGGCTTACGGCTGACCCTAAAAATCTTCTTTTCGTAATTTTTAAAAAATAAGTTTGACTTTGTAATGTTATATATTCATTATCTAAAATAAAAATTATAATATTTTTAAAATCCAAAATAAGTATTTTAAATCATCATTTTAAAGTATAAATTCTTATTCCAATGTCACCGGAGCCGGGCCTATTTTTATATTATAATTGAGAGTTAATATACCGTACATTGCATGGATATAAAAATCAAATTATATTTGTAATTTGTAATTGTAATATAATTGGGTAGAGTAGAGTACTTATGATCAAAAAAGGGAAATAAAAAAAAAAAGGATTCCTGGTGCTTACTTTTCGAGGCCATATAAAACCTTCCATATCAATACATCAATATTAATGTTGTTAATATAAGATATAAAAAAGTTATAAATAATAAATTCATCTCTCAAACTCCAAAAAATATACATGGCTTATATATTGTTGAATTTAAAACCAATATCAATATAAAATATAAAAAGTATGAAGATTCATGAATAATATGGCTAATTTTTTTCACTTTGTTAAAATATCATGTGGAATGCATGGACTCCACTTTATTTAAATTTAATTATGCTTACATTTTTATTATTAAATATTTTAATTCCAATAGGATATGATATTTATGAACAATTTCAAAATTGCATAATGAATTTTCTATATTTTTATTAAAAATCTTATAATGAAAATATAAAATGTATATGGATTACTTTAACAACATTCCAATTATGATGCAATTTTTTTCATCAAAATTCAAAATAAAATTCAACCAAAAAATTAAATTAAGAAAAATGCTATCTATCTTCAGGGTTTAAAAGGAACTCGTCCAACAAATGATGAAATTAAACTTTCTTTTGCAGTGTTGGGATAAGAGGATTGGGATCCTCTTAGTTAAATTGTATTTAGAATATTGAGTTGAATTATATTTTATTTATGCAATATATGTACATAAGCATCTTCATTCAACATCATTTTCTTAATCCGAGGGATCTCAATATCTTACATGTACTGATGCTGTCAATTATTATTGACTTTTTTGTCTACACGAGTTAAAGAACAGGACACAAGAAGACATTTTTCATTGGGTGGAGCCATCACTGAGAGTTTTTTGCTTTAAAACTTGAGGTTTTTAGAGATTCTTGACGTGGCCTTATATTAGCTGCAGATATGGATTTATTTGGATTCCACGGAGAAAATTTTTTAGACAATACAATAATCGTGTGTGAAAATGTCAAGGGAATCAAACTATTGTGCCTATGTTGGGGTCTGATGCGCTGATGATTAGTTAGGTAGCTTAAAAATCTTTGATCAAATATCATCTTACTATGTGAAAGTGGTGAATGATAAAAGGAAGATTATCTTTCTCACTTTAGTAATCTTTTTGATTTTGAGTACGCTCGCACTTTTCACCAATGACTTCTCTTATTTATTTTCCACACCACACGCGCCCACCCAAATTGTTAAATCCATCCCTTGTCCTTTGCTCACCTCTGTATGTGTTGTTTTGCACATAGTTTAAAGGTATTTTCTTTTTCAGAAAAAGAAGTTTGATTCTATGAATTTACTTGGCGAGTTCCAATAGCACTTACGTAAATATTGTTCAACAATAAAGCTTTGATATCCGCAACGAGACAAAAAACTCAAGAATACTCGGGACATGAGTTATCATATTCTTACCGATTAACTACTCATGTTCTTGCCAACAAGTCTCTGGGCCTGTTGAAAGCAGCTTATCATGATTGATTGCAACAGCTATGGCACCACACGTCTCTTTCAACCCTTTGAGAAATCCAATCAGAATGGAGCAATAATGCAACCTTATCATCTTTGTACTGCTCACTCGGCAATCTTTTCCCCCCACTAAACTATGCCTTTCCAAAGCATGTTTACCTCACATTTCCCTTTGAGCAAAAATCAGACGTACTCGTCTGGTTTTCCTCAAGGTCGGTAGGTATCTATATTGTCTATGGTTTTAGAGAAACCATCAATGATAGTATCTTCTCTCTTTCCCTTTTTAACTTACGGTCCTTATCATGTAGAAACTTATCGATTTTCTGACTTCTCACGTCATTTCTTTCATTCTTGTTAGAAGAATTATCGGGGCTATTATTAGATTTCTTGCCTCCAAACAATTGACTATGTTTATCAGACAGTCTCCATCAGAATTGCTGGGAAGAACAGAAGCAAGCATAACAGTAGACAAAGTGGCCATAGAATTATCATTGATACCAGATATTATTGTACATAAAGAATCAGATTGAAAGAATACAAAGAACGAAAGAAAGAATGAATTGAATTTGTATATCTACAGCTGATTTCCGTTGCAAGATCTCTTCAACTTCACCCCACAAACTTGCATTCCATGGCTGCAATTTCAGTAGCACCCATAGGAAATTGAAGACCAGGAAGTAACCATGAACTCCAGCAACTATTATTCCTCTTCCTGACTTTGAAATTTTCTGTGCTGATATGTCATATCCCCGTGCTTGTGTCGCTTGGACACTACATAAACATGAGAGAATGCCCACAATGTACATCTAACTCGACATTCCACTCTATTTCTTCTTGACTTGAGATTGTCTAGTGACCAACATATCTAAAGCTTCCTTCATCCAAGCATGTGGGCAAACTTCTTTTGCTTCAGCCACAGACATCTGCATCATACAGATCAATGAAACTTTAGAACAACCACCTAATTTGCAATCATTAAAGATTTGTGTGAAATTATCTTTGCAATTGGAATAATGAATGGAGGCAAATCATACGAGTACTTACCCATCTTCGCTTTCGGATGTTCTTCTCTGGCCAATCCTCAAGCTGCTGCTTGACAAGCAAAGGGAACATATATCCTTCATGTACAGTAGCTTGGCGTTTGCTTTTATAATTCCATTTACCCAATTTACTCTGCAAAAACATCCGAGACATAAAAGGTAAGAAACCAAGATTGGCTAATTGCTAAGAATCTGAATCGAGAAAGTGTCTACAGATACAGATACTTACTTCGACCTTGCCAACAACCCCTGCTTCCTCTAAAGTCTCCCTTAAGGCAGCTTGTTCCATGGATTCGTCAATCTCCCAACCTCCCTGATGAAGCAGAACAATACACAGATATGTCAGGACTCAAATGCTTGCACGAAGTAACATGGAAAAGATGAGCTCAACGACTTGAGGAGAAACAATAATACCTTTGGGAACTGCATTCCATGGCCGTTTTGAGCACTAATCACGAGAACCTCGATTTCCTGTTTACGGGTTCCCTCAACATTTGCTTCCCTGTATCTGTATGGAATGCATCTGCACAGTTTCAAAACCGCATGGAACAAGTCAGATTAACAGCAAAATCCAAATTTAAAAAGAAAATTCAAAAATTTGAAGTTAGGGATTTGAAGGACAGGAATCCGAAAACCCAGAAGAAGAAGAAGAAGAAGAAGAACGCACCCGACGACTTGGCGACAGCCTTTGTCGTAACGCTGCAAATGCCTGCCGGTACGGGAGACCAAGCACATCATGTTTTCTAACTGCTTGGGGAAGAGATCAACAGAAAGTTTCCTAGAGGAAAGGAAGGGAAGCAAGAATCTAGAAACCAAATCCCGGGAAAGAGCGAGACCCATGAAGGCGAACTTTGGGGAATCAAACACGCAGAGTGAAACGATGGTGGTATGCGGTGGAGAAGGAAGGAAGGCCAAAATAGGGAAGAGCGGAATGGGAAGGCAGTGGTGAATGAGAGAAACAAAAAATAGCGTGTGGGTATATATATATCTATCTATCTGTATCAGGGAGTGTGCGATCCGCGTGGCATAGATAAGAAAGGCGACACGGGGGAGACCAGAGCGTTTACTTAACGCGCAGATTTGGATTCTCAGACTCGGTGGTGCTGTGCAGTTTCCTGCTGTCTTCTGAAACGGAGAGAGAGAAAGCGAGAGAGGTGAAAACTGAAAAGTGGCTCAAGTGGGGACACGCCGATACGGACAGAAATTTAATAATTACTTTTAATCTGTTATAATTTTGAAAAGACACAACTGGCTTGTAAAGTTGTAATTTGCTTAAATTTTATTATAAATTTTTAAAAATTTAAAACACTAAAAACAATTAAAAATATAAGAATTTAACATATTAAAAAAGTATTATATAAAAATGTAAAACAATAAAAAATAAAGAGACATGTAACATAACTCAAATAAAGTATAAAAATTTAAATTTTTATTTTTTTTAATTTTATATAAAATTATAATTTAATCTTTTAATTTATAAAAATATTTTTTAGTCTTCTAATTCTAAGAATTTTAATTTTAAATGATTATTTTTAAATTAATTATTATTATTATTTTAAAAAATAAATTTAAAATATAAATAGTTGAGAATATTTTTTTAATATTTAAAATTTTAATGTATAAAGTTTTTGTGATGGAACTAATAGTGTTAGTGTTAAATAATTAAAAAATATTTTATAAAATTAAAGAATCAAAATGAAACTTTAGATAAGATTAAAGAATTAAATATATATGTTAGCCTTTAATAATTAATAAATTAAGACTGATTTGATTACTAAGTTGAGAATAATTTACTATCCCATAATGGAGAGGATTGAATTAATTTATTCAAGATCTCAAATTTGAGTATTGATACATGCAATGCCATTAAATAAATATGCGTGATCGTCATTAATAATAATGATTTTACATAATAGAGATTTGGATTAGTTTGAGTGGGAGATAATGATACTCAAATTTTTCAAGATATCAAGTAATAGAATAAAAATATTAAAATATAAAAGTAAGTTAAATTTTCATCTCCAATGATAATTATGATCAAATCAAATATCATCACATTCAACAAATTGTATGGATCATAATTTTTAATTTTATAAATTAAATTACACGTATCCTTATAAATATGATTTGTTTATCTCTCCTTCACATTTTAATAGTTTTTTTATCTTTTTTTATTATGAGATTATTTTTAATTTTTAATTTATTTCATTCTCATCCTTGCCCATAACTAAGCGGCCTTATTAATGATGAAAATAATAATAAATAATGTGACGAGAAGGGAAAGAACGCGGATTTGGGGCTGCAATCAAATAAAAGAAGATTAAAAAACGAGCAAGTGAGAGAAGAGAGAGAAGTGGAAACACGGTTATCGGTGGTGCGGGCGCCACTGACTCTGTTTCACGCACGCACGGTGGAGTCGAGTTTCGTGTACGTCAAAAAGCCAAGTAATTTCGCTCCAATTTCTTATGTGGTGGCGCTTGTATCATTTCGCTCCAATATTTTTTAATCATTTTATTGTTAATACATTATATTAACCTTCTCTAAAAATTATATGGATAAACACTACTTTTTATTATTGCACTTTACTTAAGTTTTAATATAGATCCATGTCTTTTATTTTTGATATTTTAGGTCTTAATATTTTTTTTACCTGCAACATTAATCCCTACATTTTTAGAAAGACATTAACATGACATATGTAATATCCTCTTCATTTTGTCTCACTATTAAAACCCAAATCTCAAGCTCAAATTATTTTTAAAACAAGAATTAAACACCCTTTTCAAAACTTACTCACTTACCTCAACTTTCACAAATTTCAAATGTCCTATCCCAAAATTAAGAATTATTGGCCACAAACACCAAATGATCACATCCAACTCAACAAAATTAACTTGTGCAAAGCACCAAAACACAGAAAACATGTTTAGATTAAATTTTCACCACTCAACCTCTTAACTCAAAATTAATATTTTCCAAATCATCACATAATATCCACTCTCCTCACTTACATTAGTATTTTGACCCTATCATCATAACAATATATGATCAACTCTCTCCCTAAGGCCCAAAATACCATTATAATTTACATTTACATAATGCAAGTAAGTAACAAAAAGAAAAATCCTAATTGGCAATCGAAATTGTCATACACATAAATTACCCAAATTAAAAAGGCCTACTATAAAAGGATCGTGATCCTAAGCCTCGGGTTGTTTTTCTCTATCCACACTTCTTGAGCTATTTTCTAAAATATTGAAAGTAATAAGGTGAGTATAACTACTCAGTAACCAAGGTTCGACTAACTCATGCTAATGCATAACAACTAATTTAAATGCAAATGACAATTAAGATTAATACTCTAGACCATGTGAGATATTTGAAAACTTAATACCTATAGTTTAACTCACATAATAGCAACTACTAGAAAAATATCGCTTTTAGCACTTTTCATAGAAATAGAGTTGATCAAGAAATTTATTGACAAGCATAAAGGTAGAAAATAATACTCAACTCAAAATGCCATCATTATAGACTCAACATAGATAAACAAGTGCCTTTTCTTATTATATGCATGATCACACCTCCCTTATACCCTCCTTATTCCTCTAACATGAAACTGTGACCTATAATTCAATGGGATAGTCTATATTCTTTGACTTCCCTAGCCTAAACACTTGTGAGAGGATTACCCGGCCAAAGCATACCCAGCTCACTTATGAATTATAGTTTCCCCCATTTCTCACATTATGGGGTGTCATATACCCTAGACTAACTTCTTTATTAAATCGATGGATAGCTAGTTATGTTTGAGTCCCTCGTTGAACCAGCGGGACAATAAGGATAGAATTAAACCAGGCAATCCACTACACGAATGGGGCCTTACCACGTGGATTTCTCATTTATTCCACTTCCTAGATAAATTCCCGCCTCTCAAAATCATGCAATGGACATTCATGCTATAACTCACACATATACAATTCATAGAACATCACATTACGCAATCATTGGACTTCTCACATACATTTCATGGAACTTCAAAATCTAGCTAGTCATTGAACTCCCAAATCACAATCATTGTACCTCACACATTTAAAATCATTAAACTTCTCAAATTGTAAAAATCATTGCATTCCTAATAACATTAATACAAATATCCACCACTATTATTCTCAAGGAAAACTAAGCATCATAATGCATAAAACTCACAAATTTAATCTAGTGAATTTCTTCACAATTTAAGCCACACTTGCATTTTCTCTAGTTTATAAATTTCAATAATAATTCATAAATCAACAAACTAATTGACACACACAAGCATAAGATAAAATTTTTTCAATTACCTCAAACCTTTAAGAGGTCAAAGGTCTCACCCCTCAACAATTCACTCCTGAAGCTTTTAAGAAGCTTGAATGGTGCCAATGGTAGTTATACCACAAGCATTTACCATGCAAAATATCAATATCCATTTGGGTTATTTTTCGTTAACATTTCATCATTTCTTAACACTCAAAATTTGCTCTAAGCTCATGTAGAAGTACCCATAAGGCTTCTTAGCTTCCTTTAACTCTCATCAATAATATTAAGCTCTTAAATGAGCATTAATAAAGCCATATTATTCCCAACCACCAATATTTATGAGAATTTTGGATATTTAATGTCCTCCAACCACCAATTATCATAAATTCATAAATATCAAGTTTACTTAGCTCAGTCTACCCCCATTAACTCTATTTAAGTCAATGGGTTTAGACCCATAACCTTTAGGGACCAAAAATCACCGTCAGAAATCAAACCCTAACCTCTATCATCAAGAAAATGGAAGAAGAGAGGAAGATTTAAGCTGGGAAGCTTTCCTTGGGTGTTTATGAGCTCTAAATTACTCCCAATAACCAATTTCTTCAAGCCCTAGCACAGCCTTTTCGCCATTCTTTCATTCTCTTTTGTTTTCTCTTCATTTTCACTTCAGATTCGTGACTTAATACTGCAAAATTTTGGCCATACGTCGCGGCGAACGCACAATACGCCATGGCGCATGGCACATAAAGCTTCTCCTAGGCATGTTAGCAAGCATTGCTGCGGCGGACTAACCCTGCACCGCGACGCGTGGCACATAACCACTCCATTCAAAAATTCTTCTTCTTCTATCCCTAGGTGATCCGATTCTCCTTCAGACCCGCATTCGGTATTGAAATTGAGATCAAACATGCTGGTTAGGCTTCTCTGGCCACACACCTCAAAAATTCTCTTTACTAATATTTAAGATTAATTAATTTGGATTTAAAATTGATGATATTATAACATAAATGATGTCAATAAGGTTGACATGTCAATGCTTATAAAAAATAATGCTAATATGAAATTATTTAATGAGCAAAAATTAAAAACAAACTTAAGTCAGATGAAATAAAAAAGTTGACTTGGACTTTTTAAATGATTAGCAAAATGCATAAATTCTATGTATGCTTTTTTTTATATTTTTTCTTATTAAAAATTTCGTGGCAGCATCAGTTTAAAACATGAGTACAAAATTAATAACTTAAATTGATATATCAACATTATTAACGTTATTTGTGCCATATTAACTACTTTATGAAAACATAGGAACCAATATTGCAGATGAATGAAAGTGTAGAGATTTATAATATTAAAAAAAATACAAAAACTTTTACCAAAACTCAAACAAAATGTAAGGACCAAAAGTAATGCTTTTCCAAAATACATACATGATATAGCCAAGTTTTTGGTGGTTAACCATCCTATTCATATATTCTTAATTAATTTATTATATTTTTATTTTAATTATAGAATAAATTTTTAAAGTCTTGTTTAATTTTAAATATAGGGAACATATATAATAGTTCATTTTTTTATTATTTTTGTTTTTAATTGCACAGAGTTGTGATTTCAAGATATATTTTACCGTGGTCGTTAATTTTAGTGAAAGGAAAAAATTAAACATTTTTTGCAAGTTTAATAATATTAACTATCATATTCTTTGAAAACCATAAAACTAGTTAATTCTACTTAAAGGAGTGTATGTTAAAAAAAAACCCATTTATTCAATCTAATATTTTGTTGTGAAAGCAGTTTGGCAAAATAATTAATTGATGGGATAGATAAAAAACACGGACTTATATGTATGTATGTATGTATGTATATTATCAACCACAGGATGCGCGAGAATCTCCTCACAGCTCTTCGCAAGAATATTTTTGAATGCTAGATTGTTGTGATCTCACAAATTATAATTATATGTGTCCATCAAATTTTATAACTATTTTAAAGTTATTAATGTTCTATAAAAATTACAGGTCAAAAATTTTTCTTTTTAAACTCAACTCATTTAATTTTTTTCCATAAAAAAAAGAATCTTGTAAATAGAAGGGTTTCATTCCTTTGAACAAAGATGTCGGCCAAAAATTTTCCTTTGAACAAATTTGGATATGAATTTTTCTTACAGCGGATTTGGATTATTTGTAATGATATTTTTTTAAAAAAATAAAATGGACGACATTAATTACTGGTAAAATGATGGGAAGGTACTTGTAAAAGGCTAAAGGCAAATACGTTTTAATTATTTGTGATTCACGATAGGGACAGCCAATAGCTGAAGACTGATTCAACCCTGAGAGAATATTCGATGCGCTTAGCATCACCCTTCTTCATTTTGGGTGATATAATGAAAATGTGTAAAAATGATTGACAAAGTTTCCGATAATACCAGTCCTTAAATATACTCTTCGAATAATCTTGATTTTTATATGTAAAAATGACACTAAATTCTCTATAAAAAAATAATGATAGTTAGGTGCTTAAAATTTTTTTTATAAAAAGCTATAGCTAGCTATGGATGATAATCTGAATTGTAAATTGAGAATTGCACTTAGAATTTCAATGTTCTATTTATAATTAAAAATTTTGAATTTATAATTATTCAAATTCATATTTACAATTTTTTGCAAAAAAAAAAAATTATCCAGAACTTAACTATTAATTTTCTCTTTTACGATTTAACTGTGATACTTCCTTGGTTTATAAAAGAAATTTAATTTCATATAATATTTGTGAACCATTATTAAACTAAAAAAAGATGTCAAAAGTAAAAACTCCATACATCTAAGGTCCGTTTGGATACTCTTAATTTTACATTTAGAAAATAAAATTTCACTTTTAAGATGCTAAAAATTGTTTAGATAAATTTTTTTTATAAAAAAATACATTCTAAAAGCACATCTAAACAGTGACTGAAAATAAATTTAAGAAATATAATTATTTAAAATTTTTAAAAAGTAAATTTAAAAAGTAAAATGTTATTTGACCATACTATTCCATGTTTAATCTCTTATTTTTTATTTAAAAAATACTTAATTTATTAAAATATAATTATCATTTGAATAACAATAATTAGGTATTAAGTTTTTAGCATTATAAATTAAATAATTAATCATGTTAATTTTTAACATTATTATATGATAAAAATTATAAATCTTTATCACATATTTAAAATTATAAATTTAAAAAGTACAAATAGCTAGAAATTAAGTTTTTAGCATTATAGATTAAATTTTATATTATTTAATATCTTTATCATATTTTTAACATATTTTAAATATATTACAGTTATATAATAAAAATTATAAATTATCATAAATTAATATCATTTTTAGTAATTATATATTCAAAAGCATATCTCACTATCATAATTCAAATAACTTTTAATGTATCAAACTAATTTTTAAAAAGATATAACTAAACACAACTTTTGTTACAACAATTAATTTTTATTAAACTGACTTTTACTAAGTGAATTTTTACTAAATAAATTTTTAATAAACTGAAAACTAAATACACACATAGTTCCAACAATTTGAATTTGATACACATATTGGGATTCAAATCCCAACATTTATATATCTAATAATTTAATTGAGAGATGTTTATTTTTTCTTTTTCATATTTCACGTGAGATAATTTTTATTGTTGGTAAAATCTATTCTTTATGCTAATAAAAAGATTATACATATTCTTTTTCAAATAAAGACTAAGTTTAAGATAATTACTCAATGTTCGATATAATTTTTTAGAAAGATATTACTAAATACTGATATTTTTTCTGTTTAAAAATATAAGATATTTTTTGAGAAATTGAATGTTAAAAAATGTAAAGTATTTTTAATTTTTTAAGGCATAATCATTGTCTTTTTTTAAAGTATCCTTATTAATAATAATTTTATATTTATTGTAGGGTGTTTAATAATAGTAAATATAAAAAAATAAAATTAATTTAAAAATAAGTAATTATTTTATTAAGAATAAAATTTAATTAAAATTATTTTATATTTTTAAATAATGGAAGCATAGAAGAAAAACTAAAAAGGAATAAGAAAAAAAAAAGGCGACAATGATTGGATTATTCCATCAAATAATTGGGAAGCAACTATTTTTGTGAACCTCCTGTTTGGATGGGGACGTGACGTTACTCCACCTCAGTATAGCTTATCCAGACGAATTCCTTGTCCAGTAAAAACCCAAACACAAGCTTCCACATATACCGTGCCAATTTCTTCCAATCATGAATTGTCCCCGCGTAGTTGTGGTTTTACACAAAACCATTTCCTGGATTTCGACAATTCATTTTAAAAAAGGGCAAAAAAACGGAACAAGCTTTTAGTGCCATGTACTGATGTGATATGTGTGTGTGTATTTTTCTTTTCTTTTTATATATATAAAAAAAGGGGAAAAGTATCATTTAGTACACTGTTACTGCAAAAAGTAGAAGCCAATACATGTGACGGTGGGATCACGGTGCTGGCCAGAAGCGCCATCAAACAATAACATGTACCCAAAATTAAAGGCGATATTTGAAGTTGACCTATTTGGAGTCATCCATATGTGGATCAATCAAGTTTATTGATTTGATCCTGTTTTTAATTATTGTTCGGCCGGACAATGTTTTTCATTATATATATTAGATAGATTTAAACATCCTAATTATATATTTATCGTTCACACTCTATTTCAGTCTTGTTAATGTAATGTTCTTTTTGGTTGGAGGGAAATTTAAACATCTAATGTCTACAAACTTTTATCGTAGCCTTGTTACCTAAGTAATCTAGGTGGCTTTAATTTAATAAATTTATTCAATTATAATTTTTTAACTTTTTGTTTATAATGTAATTTAAAATTTTAACTAATCAAGAATATAATATGTACTAGTGAAATGGGTTATGATCACTTAAATATAAAGCCGGCGTTTGAGCTCATGTAAATGTATTAAAATCAAATTATGATTTCTACAAAAAGAAAATCAAGTTATGATACTTCTCTATCTTAAAACAAATCTTCCCGAAGGAACATTTTTATACATATTTGTATTATATATCGATGACGAATGGAACCTCAGTTTTTATTTAGAGCATGCATTAATCTAGATTGGGTTTTTTATCCTCAAGAATAGATTATATATAAGACACCGCACATGGGATTGGACAATTGACTGAGTCAATGCAAGAAGATGTTCAACATTTTGATCCGACGACGCATGGAGATGGTTCCGAGGAAGAAGAATGGCGAAGCAACTACTCCAATAGCGTAACACACATTGGTGGTGGGGGAGAGATTGGTCCTGCTATGAGATTTGTCCGTGAGTAATTTTTTTCCTGTGATTTTTATTCTTGAAGTATTCAGTTGAGATTTATAAGCGTAGTGAACTCAATTTTCAATTATTTTTTCTCTTAAATGTTTAAAAGCCCATCCATTTTTATCCTGCTATTAACACCGTTAATGATTTGTTTACCAAAAATACACAAGTGACATTTCACAAGGCAACCACGTTAGATGCCCAATCAATTTAAGGTCATTTATGCACTTGAAATATTCACTTAAAGACACCTGATATCTTAAATTTGATTTTGAGTCATTTCCTTTCTTAAACATTAAAAACATAATTACACTTGTTTTACCCATTAATGCGTTACAGACAGACGTTAATTTGAATTGGTAGGTTTCACACATATGTGCACATGGCATCTAAGTGGATGTCTAGTCAGAAATTAAAAAAAAAAATCCTCTCTCATATCACAATCAAAAATTAAATTAAAAATTTTCTCCATTTGTATACTTAACAACTCGACTCATTTTTTTTTATAAATTTCTTTAATGTGAAGAAGGCAAGATGTCAAGATTGAGAGTGAGGATAATTTTTTTCTTGAAAAAGGAAATCTAAGTCGGCTTGCCAAATGAATACATGAAGCAATTTTTTAATTTATCTTTTATTGTGATTTGATAGAGGGAATTTTTTTAAAAAAATTTTTGAATGGGGATGCCACATGTACAGACATGTGGACTCACTCACTAAAATTAACGTCCATATATGGTGCGTCATTAATGGAAAGACGCGTATGATTAGATATTTTAATTAACGTTTAAGAGAGAAAATAACATAAAGTCATGTTTAGGATACTGAATGATTTTAAGCAAATATTTCAAGGGTGAGAGTTACCCTATTACTGTTTGACTAGGCATATACTTGGATGCTAATTGAAGTACCACATGTACATTTTTGTCAAAAAAAAAAAAATCAACAGGTGCATTAATGATAGAGTAAAAACATACTATGAGTTTTTAAATGTTTTAGAAGTATTTTGACTTAAAATCGAGTTCAAAATACTCGTATATTCTAAATGAATATTTCAAAAGTAAAATTGACTTTTAACTTATTTTATATAATTATTTTACTGAATCAAATTTAAGTATTATTGATTCGTGAAACAAAATTCAAGCATTATTTATCAGTAATTGTGAAAATATATGGCCCCCATCTCACAACTTTCTCCCCTATTTGTTTTCTCTTGGAACCAAAGACGTAGAGAATTTATTTTCTTTTCTGTTTTTTTTCTTCTCTAGTTTTTTCTTCCTTTAATTTTTATCCTTTTCCAGTTTCTATTTCTTTGTATTTCTTCTCATGGAAATGATTTTATAGTCTTTTTAATGCTATCAAATATTTTTTTGTATGTAAGAAAGCTTTTAATTTTTTTTAATCTCTACTCACACCTTACATCACTTTTGTTACTAAAGCTATCCCTAGCTAGGTCACTTATTGTTAGATATTTTAAATTAAGTAAAATATTTTTTAATATACGGCCAACAATAATTATAATTATTATTCCAAGATACTATATGGCAACTGGTAAACATTTCTCTTTGAATTTGTTATATATATAAGATCGCTGAAATTTAAGTGAAGATTGATGAATACTTATACTACTCACGTGTAAATTAACTTGGTAATTAACTAGAATTTTTGCCTAATTATCCTCAAGCATGAACTATAATTGGCGGATTGCAAATTATCTAGAGTTTGGATGAAAAATGGAAAATTTTTCAAGGGACATTGCTATCGGAGAAGCAATAATAAATCAAATCTCCTGCAACAATCTAAAATTATTATAGAAAATTTGGTGTCATATTTTTTTATAAAAAAAGAAAGGATTTTTAGATTCATATATTTAATTTCATGTGGTAATAATTTTTCTTACAAAAAATAACTATTTCAATAATTATTTTTTATTTCACTGGCTTGGGGTTCTCGCTCCACGACTTTCTCTTGTACCATTATAGAAGACTATTTCAGTTTTAGTTTTAGGTCTACTTGTATTATTTCGAAAATTGATAAAAAAATGCCTAAGATAATTGGAATAGAGGATAAAAGCCAAGTTAATTCAATCTCTTCTGGTGTAGTGACTAAAATACAAGTGTTGTTTAGAATATATATTCCCTTTATTTAAAAAAAATACATATTCAATCCCTCCATTAAAAATATAGGATATTTTTAAATTAAATTTCACCCTTCAATAAATTAAATATAGCTAAAGTAATTTGTTAGGATGTTTCACTCTAAAATAAATATAAAATAATTTATTTATTAAGAATATTATTAATAAAATGTAATTATTATAACTTAAAATATTAGAAATGTACTTTTAGTCTCTTAATTTTATACAAAATTTTAATTTAATTTTTTAATTTTATAAAATATTTTTTAGTCATTTATTTTTAATATCGTTAATTTCAAATGATTATTTTTTATACCAATCATTGTTATTTTTAAAAAAATTAAAATTAATATATTAAAATTTAATAATATTTTGTCAATATTTAAAAGTTTAATATAAAAATTTGTTAGGATGTAATTAACGATATTAAAATTATAAGATTAAAAAGATATTTTATAAATTTAAAAAATTAAAATAAAATTATATTTAAAATTAAATGATTAAATGTAGATTTTAATTTAAAAATATTTTAAATTTCTTATTATAAAAATTGTTTTATAATATTGGTTAAAAAAATATTTTATATTTTTAAACGAAAGATGTAATAGTAGGCAATTAATTTATGCAAACACGTCCTAGACTCTTACGCGTTCGGTTTCTTTCCTTCCTGACTTCCCTCCACAAACATCTCACTCCGCGTCTCTACCACCCCTGATACGACGCCGTGTTACATGCTTGCTTGTTGTCAGGAAAGCTGTTTTTCCTTTTAAAGAACTTTTTTTTTAGCTGAAACCATGTGCCAAGAGCCCAAAATTAAACTACCCAAATATATAGCTAACATTTTCGGATCTTTTGATTCCATTTAATTTCAGTTAAAATTCTTAAAATTCTTAAATTTTAAGATTTATATTGGAGACTAAAATAAAATTAAAGAGCTGATTACAACAACTTTATTGTCCTGGTGAAGCTAGGCTCATTGATAACTCATAAAAAAAAAGAATAACTAATATTTGAAAAATTAACACAACTGATTTAAATAAAATTTACAACTCTCATTCCACATACTTCAATTGTTTATTTTTTATATATTAGTTGTTCATTTTTTCTATACAAATTACTCATATGCTTGGTTTCACTTATTTATATTCATAATGGTGTTGTATTCTTAATAAGAGTTACAAATTTTACTTATATCAGTTGTTTATTTTTCATATATCAATTGTTCATATCATCAAGAATAATAAAATTATTTTCAGTTAACTGTTTAATTTTATTTTAGTTCCTCATATATGTAGACATATTGCAATGAAATTTTAGAATTGTAAGGGCTTTAGATAAAATTAAGTTGAATCAAGAGACCCTAACTGAAATTTTCCTAAGCAGATACTTGACAAATTTCATCTCTCTCCTTTTTTTAGCTAATATCCAAGTTCGCTAAATTATATTTAAAGGTTTTTATATAAAAAAACGTTGTCTGTATTAAAATAATAATTCAACAAAAGTCGTGCACACCAACTTAAAATTAAATGTATTCTTCAGTTGACTTAGTCCTACAGGTGAATTATTATGCTGGCCAAAAAATATAGGTGAATCATTAAGCTTATATGATTACTACCGAACTTGTGTTGATGAAAAAATTAATGGGAGGGGCCAGGTTTAAATGTACCAAAAGCGGCATTGGTTCCCGACATGATCTAAATCAAGAGATTAGGATTGGGATAAATTATAGTGATTGTAATATGGAACTATCACAAATAATCCACAAGTATATTTGTAGAGTTTATACAGCACTCCTCTCATTTTAAATTATAAGATATTTTTAAATAAAATTTTATGTATCAATAAACTTTATTAAATATACTTAACAATCTTATTTTTTCAAAACAAAAATATAAACTCTTAAAAATGCCCATCATATAAAATATTAAAAAGAAAAGGAAAGGAAATTAATTATAAAAAGAGAAATGATAAATTTAAAATTAATACATTCAATGAAATCTTAATATACTTAAAATGTTTTATATTTTGAGATGAAAATTTTTTTTAAAATATTTTATAATTTAAGATAAAAGAAATATATAGATATATATATATATATATATATATATAAACATATAACAATAAAAGAGCATTTTGAGGAGAGTGAATTTAATTAAGGAAGAGATGTGATTTGTTAACGTGGGAGTGAGCATGCTGCTGTGTCATTTATGTCCCCCACATTTGCATGTGTGTTGTGTGGTTGAGAGGCATCATGAATCCGATCAATTGGGGATACTTTTTTTTTTTTTCTTTTTCTTTTTTAAAGAAAGATTCTGATCATTTCTCGTCTTTTTTTTTTTTGAGCAAAAATCATTTCTCGTCATTTTACTTAGCCTTTTCCATCCTCCAATTATGGCCCCTCTCTTTTACTTGAGCGCCTCTCCTAGAATTTCAGTTCTTATCTTGATGAATAATTTGTTTGACTTTTAATTTCCTCTCAAATCAGCTTTACTTCTGTTAATTAACTAAGATACATCATGTGATATTCATTTCAATCATTGATGTCCAAATATCTGTTGATTATTCATCCAAGGGTCCTTAATAATCCTCAGCATGTATATTTTGCTATTGTGAATCTGTGATTACTGATTGACTTGGTTTAACAACTAATTAATTAACAAGTAGTGCATAACTCCCTTAATTTAGTTATCTTATCGGCCGAGGCATTACTCACATCATGTAAAATTTTCAGCATGTGTATAAGAGAAGTGCAAACTATTTATACGTTGTTACAAATACATCATATTTATTAACAAAATGTATTCATTTCTTAATTATATGAGTGAGTGAGATAGAGAGAGATAAGTGTGTGTTGTTTTGTTCCCACGATTTAACTTTAACTTTTATTTATTATAGCCATGATGACAATTGCAATTTGTTAAATAGAGACAAATCATTATAAAGATATACTCTGTTTGTTTTAAAATAAAATTGTTAATATAAAAAACAAAGTTGTTATTACAAGATTACATTAAAATTATGATTAATTTTATTGTTAATATTTAAATTGAAGTTGTTGATATAGAAAATATACTTGTTATTGCATAACTAAATTAGATAAATTAAAGTTATGATAGTCTGTGTTATTTAGAGCCAGTAATTTGAGCTGAACCCAACGAGCCAACCCAAACCCGTCCAAAAATTTATGACCAAGCCCAAAAAATATTATTTTTTATTGTTCGGGCCTATTCGGGCGGCCCGAATAGGCCCGAGGAAATTTGGGCCAAGCCCGATCGGATTCGGAGTTGGCCCGAATACCCAAATAAAAAAATAAATTTTAAAAAAATATATAAAATATGATAAATATTAATTAATTTTTTAAGTTTTATATCATTTTATATCAAAAAACTATATATATAAGTGTTTTAATGTAGTTATTTTTTAAAAAAATTAAAAATAGTTATATTTCATATTTTTATTTTTTTAATCAATAAAATATCTCAAAATAATATTTAAAATATATTTTAATATTGATTTTAATATTTTAAGACCCAATTTTTGTTAAACAAATTTTGAGTCCAATAAATCATTCGCATATAAAAAAATAATTTTATATTTTTTATAAATTAATATAATTAATTTTAAATTAAAAATAAAATTAAAAATAATTTTAAAAATAAAATTTAGACATGTACGAATTTCTAACTCTACTACTAGATAAACATAATAAATAAAATAATATTTTGAATAATTACTTGGTTATTGTGAATACTAGATTTGGTTAAAACTTAAGAGTAAACTAGAGTAAGAATCCCTTTTATGTAAGAGTTAAACAATATAAAAAGTTAAAAAAATGATTTTAAAAAAATAATATTTTATTCATAATTAAATAATTTTTTATATAATAAAATGATGGCAATTTTTTTATATTCATAAAAATAAAAAGTATAATTTACCTAAAAGTTATTAAAAACTTTAAACTAATCGAGATAATAATTTTAAATTAGTAGTTTAACTGTGATTGAATTGAGATCAGCTTAATCATAATTAAAATAATATAATTTAATTAAAATATATAAAATATTTATATATGACTATGATAAGAGCAATATTTAAACAACTAAGATATTAATTTACAAGTAAAGGAAACATTCATGAATAAATTATACATAATACAACAAAATAATAATAGAGCTACTTAAATACAAAGTTGATAATTTATTTTTTATTTTATTTTTTTTTAAGATAATATTTTACGCTTAATAGAATTATTTAAAAATTAAAATTGATTCAAAAAATAAAAAAAAAATATTTTTAAAAAGTTTTGAGTATTCAGGCCAGCCCGAATAAGCCCGAAGCCGGAAGGTGTTAAGGTCGGGCTTGGCTATATGGGCTTTTTAGAAGGGGTAAAATGCTTTAAGCCCGATCCAAATAAGGTCGGCCCGCTCGAATTACCGACTCTAGTATTATTAATACTTAAAATGAAATTGTTAGTAACTAAGGTAACATTTACTAGTACAAAATACCTATTTTTGCTATTGGTAAAAATATACTTTTGCTACTGTGAGTGGAGAGTAGCAGAAATAAGTGTAGTTGTAATGAATAATTTTGCTATTAGTAAAGTTATAACAGAAGTGGTAATTGAGTCTATTTTAGCATCTGATCTATCAATCAATAGAAGTCATAATTGAATTGGGACTACGTTGTAGATTCTATTCTTTTAAAGGACTAGACTCTATAATATGAATTATAAAGTTTAGTTGGACTATAATAGACTTCATAATAAGAATTATGTAATATGTTGTAGGCTACAATAGATTCCGTAATTCACAATTTTTTTAAATTTTTTTTAAATATTTACATAACCAGCCCTTATTACAATCTTGTAATTTTACATTATTTAATTCTAATTACAGCATATCTAAAGATCACTATTATAGAGTTTATGTATAAAAGGCTATATACCTGCACAAGTTCAAAATTTTTAAATAAATATTTAATATTCTTAAAAATCATATGACAAGGATATTATTTTTTCTTCATCTAATTATATTTTATAAAAAAATATTTTATAATATATTTAAATAATATTTTAAAAATTTTAAAAAAATAATCATTTAGATAGTATATTGTACTTTAAAATATAGTTTATATAAATTGGATTTCAAAAAATTATATCTTCATATATTTAATTTAAAATATTTCATTTATGAATCTTGGACTAGACTTTTTAATGAAATTAAAACTTTAATTTAATAATACAATAATAATTTATTTATAATAAAACATAAAAATTTTGGTAATAACTTTTATTAATCAATTTGAAGTATATTATAACCAAAATATTATTTATAAAAAGGCATTTTATTTATGTTTTTGAATAATAAAAAATGAAAATTGATGTGCGAAAGAGCTAATTATATTTTGCAGGGATTAGAGAGTTTTGGAGAATAATTAAGGTAGCTTGTTTTGATGCAAAAAGCGAGATTTAATTTGAAAGTACATGCATTATGATTTCTGGTCCATTTCAAATGAGAAGCCATAATATGTGTTAATACAAAACAAATAGTACATGAATTTATGGGTTCTAGTGTATTTTACACCAAAAGCCATAATTCACGGCTATAAAAAAAAAAAATTACATGCACTATAACTTCTTGGCATTTTACACCAAAAGTCACAATTTATGGTTGCAAAAAAAAAAAAAAAAAATGCATTATGGCTTCTGATCCATTTTAAGCTATAATAACTATCATCTATCATTACTACTATTATCACGCAGATTAAAGGAAGCCATAATTATGTAGTTAAAATACTATTTTGCACTAGTGTTTGTTAATATAAAAATATATATGTTATTGTGTAACTAAACTAATAACTATACTTCTTATATTAATAATTTTACCTTCAATACTAACATCAATTTAGGTATTAACAATTACTCTTTCTATTATTTTACTTAAGGTCATAAATGTAATTTTACAAAAAATTATGTCAGATAAGTTCTTAACAACTTCATAGTAATTATCACATTTTGTGGCATTTATTTGTCATTTTATTTATATTTTGAGGGATTTATTTGTAATTTCATTTTTAAAAAAAGTATTTTGGAAAGGGGGAGTAATTAGAAGAACAAAGTTGCGACTGTTGAGGATAATTTAAACAATCGCAAGTGTTTCTATCGCCATAGGAGTTAAAAATTAGAACCACCCAGCACCTCCCATATATGCCACCTAATAACATTTTGTCAAAGACGAAAAAATTAATATCAATCAATTTTAAATGCAGACGTTGGATCAAAATGTTTTACTTTTATTTTTTGTCTTTTCATATCCCTTAACTCCTACATATTTTCAAATCATTTTTAATATTTTATCAGAATTTAAAAAAAAACATTAAACAATAACTCTGTCTACAGATTCAACAAGATTTTAACTTTATTTATATTAAATATACATACTTAAAAATAAAATACTTTAAGATTTAAAAACTTTGTTATATTTAACAAGGACAAACTGGTAAAGATGGATATAATAATAATTGAGGTATTATATATAAGACTAAAACTAATACTCTCCCTCTACCCTATTAATATAAATTTATTATTATATTTTAATAAAATATTATTTTAATACGCCTAGAAATTAAAATAAAGATAATTTTAATAGGTCAAAAAACAAAAAGAACACAGCAAATGCGATTCACGTAAAATTAAGGTGAAACCGAACACAACATGCCACTTGCAAATTAAATATGAAATAATGTATAACTCCCCCAGTTTGGGAAAGATGTGTTTGCTTTAATTTGTCCTCTTATTTCAACGAAACAAGTGGACATAAAATAATTCCCCCAGCTTGAGGAAAGATGCGTATATATGCAGAAGCCTAATATTCACATGCCCTGCCTAAATTATAATTAATGTCACACCTACTACGTGTATTCTTAACAAGAGTTATTAATAACGCAAGCTTTCGATTCAATTCAGAGATAGTCCTTAAAAGCCAGAATAGTTGGCGGGTGGGATAATTCACTGTTTTGGTTAGCGAACAAGTTGTGCTTCTTCTTCATTTCTTGGCCGCACGCAAATCTTGCCTTGAAAAATTCAATACAAAGCAGCTTTTCATGAATTGTTCGATCGTGAACAAGTTGGTATTGGGAGCATCTGTCTCTTGAATATTTCTCATTCCTGCTCTGAATTTCCTGGTTCATTGAATATTAGCAACAAATTATGTTTTTGGGGGGATCAAGTTTCATCGTGTACTCAATGTTTTGTGTTGGCACTGAGAAGTCCTGTACTTTAACAACTGCTCATCGTCATGGAACGTTCTTTGTTAACTCTTCAAAAACTAATGGCCATCCAACCTGGAAAGGCCATGAAACATTTAATGCATATTCATGAATTTGAATTTTGAAGTTTTGAATCATTATGATGCACGGATGAGCCGAGATGAGAAGAAATAGCAACACGTTGAATCTTTCCAGGGTCTGGGATCTTATTTTCCCTCAAAAAAAAAAAAACCTATAAAGCTAAAAAGCCACTACGAAGCATATAAAAAAGGATTTTGGATTAAGGACTTAAGGTCTTGCATATTCATGCAAAATGAAGAAGGGGGAAGCGATCGAGAAGGGAGATAAAGAGAACGGTGAAAATTAAATTTAAAAAGAATTCAGAGCAGAGACAAAATAATTACATTTCTTATCTTATTCAATAAAAAGCTTGTACAAAATAAATGAGTTAGGACATTATTAATAGGCCTTAACTTTAACTTTAAAAATCAAAACATTAAAAATAAAATATTCTATAAATCCTAATAATTAAATGTAAATATTCTAAAATACAATAATTTAAAAGATAGACTTGTAATATAAGAAATTAAATTTATTTATATCAAATCCTAAAATCTTAAATCTAATTAATCACACGTGTCATCATTATTTGACGTATGCGTACAATTAAATAATCCACATAAATTTTTCAGCTAATATCATTTTACTAACTAATTCAGTTTGGGAAACGGACTGGACTTGGGCTTAACCTCTAGGCCCATTACATATTCCAATAGAGAGAACTGCAAGAAACAAGCGAGGAAATCAACACCCACGCGTCATGGAATTGAAGACGTGGCCAGAGGACGAGGAGCTTATTTCATGCTCCTCCGGTTCTTCATATAAGTCATTTTTACTGATATCTGACTCCACGTCTCCACCACCACTGATACGACGCCGTGTTACGTGCTTGCTTGTTGTCAGGCAAGCTGTTTTTTTTTTTTTTTTTTAAAGAACTTCATGCCAAAAGCCCAAAATCAAACTACCCAAATAGATAGGGAACATTTTCAGCTCTTTTGATTCAATTTAATTTCAGTCAAAATTGTTAAAATTCTGAAATTTTATTATTCATATTGGAGACTAAAATTAAATTAAAGAGCTGGCTATAATAACTTTATTGTCCTGATAAAACTAGGTGCACTAATAACTCGTATGAAAAAATAAATAACTAATATATAAAAAATAAACATAATTAACTTAAATAAAATTTGCAATTCTCATTCTACATACTTCAATTATTTATTTTTTATATATCAGTTATTCATTTTTTTCATATAAGTTATTTATACGTTTAGTTTCACTTATTTATATTTATAATGTTGTTGTATTGTTAATAAGAGTTACAAATTTCACCTACGTCAGTTGTTTATTTTTCTTACATCAATTGTTCATATTACCAAGAACAATAAAATTATTTCAGTTAGCTATTTAATTGCACTTTAGTCCCCACATATGCAGACATATTGCAGTGAAATTTTAAAATTGTAAGGGTTTTGAATGAAATTAAGTTGAATCAAGATACCCTAATTGAAATTTTTCCAATCAGATACTTGATAAGTTTTATCTCTTTCCTTTTTTTAGCTAATATCCAAGTTTGCTAAATTATATTTAAAAGTTTATATAAAAAAACATTGTCTATGTTAAAATAATAATTCGACAAAAGTCGTGCACATCAAATTAAAATTAAATATATTCTTCAGTTGACTTAGTCCTATAGGTGAATTATTATGCTGGCAACAGAAATATAGGTGAATCATTAAGCTTATATAATTGCTACCAAACTTGTGTTGACGAAAAAATTAATGGGAGGGGCCAGGTTTAAATGTACCAAAAGCAGGATTGGTTCCCGAAATGATCTAAATCAAGAGACTAGGATTGGGATTAATTAAAGTGATTGTAATATGGAACTGTCACAGATGATCCACAAGTATTAGTACATAGAGTTTATATAGTATATATAAACATATAACAACAAAGGAGCTTCGTGAGGAGAGTGAATTTAATTAAGGAGGTGATGTGATTTGTTAACGTGGGAGTGAGCATGTGGCTGTGTCTTTATGTCCCCCACATTTGCATGTGTGTTGTGTAGTTGAGAGGCATCATGAATCCAATCAATTGGGGATACCTTTTTTTTTTTTTTTTTTTAAAGAAAGATTCTGATCATTTCTCATTTTAAGTGGCCCTTTTCCACCCTCCAATTATGCCCCCCTCTCTCTTATTTGAGCCTCTCCTAGAGTTTCAATTCTTATCTTGATGAGCATTTTGTTTGACTTTTAATTTCCTCTCAAATCAGCAGCTTTAATTCTGTTAATTAAGATACATGATGGGATATTCATTTCTATCATTGATGTCCAAATATCTGTTAATTCATCCAAGGGTCGTTAATAATCCTCAACATGTATATTTTGGTATTGAGAATCTGTGATTGCTGGTTGACTTGGTTTAACAACTGATTAACAAGTAGTGCATAACTCCGTTAATTTAGTTATCTTATCGGCTGAGGCATCACTCTCATCATGTAAAATTTTCAGCATGTGTATAAGAGAAGTGTAAACTATTTATACATCATTACAAATATATTATATTTATTAACACAATGTATTCATTACTTAATTATATGAGTGAGTGAGTGAGAGAGAGAGATCAGTGTGCGTTGTTTTGTTTCCTAAATTTAACTTCAACTTTTATTTATTTATAGTCATGGTGGCAATTGCAATTTGTTAAATAGAGGCAGGATCATTATAAGATATACTACATTTGTTTTAAAATAAAATTGTTAATATAGAAAGCTGAGTCATTATTGCAATACTAAATTAAAGTTATGATTAATTGTATTATTAATATTTAAATTGAAGTTGTTAATATAAAAAACATATTTGTTATTGCACAACTAAATCAAATAAATTAAAGTTATGATAACTTGTGTTGTTAATACTTAAACTGAAATAGCTAATAACTAAAGTAAAATTATTAACATAAAAAACGCACTTGTTTTTACATAATTAAATTAATAATTATACTTTATATATTAACAACTTTACCTCAATTTATATATTAACTATTCTTTCTATTATTTTGTTTAAGGTTAGTAAATGTATTTTGCAAAAAAAAAAAAATTGTTAGATAAGCTCCTCTGAAAACTTCATAGTAATTATAACATTTTGTGACATTTATCATTTTATTCTTATTTTTTGAAAATTTATTTGTCATTCTTCCTTCATAGAAAGGAAAAATATTTTGAAAAGGGGGAGGAATTAGACTAACAAAGTTGTGACTGTTGGAGAGAATCTAAACAATCGCAAGTATTTTTATCACCATAACGCTCCTTTTCATTTCTAGCTTAAAATTAGAACCACCTCACAGCTTCTATATATGCTACTGGTGTTAATGGGATGGGACGGGTTGAGATTAAATTTTTATCTCACGTCTCATTCCATCTCAAAAGCTATTTGTCTTGTTAAAAATCGAGATACTCTACTGTCTCACTAAAGTAGATAATGTGAAAGAAAAGTTTAAATATAATATTTATTAATTAAAATTTTAAATTATATAATTTATTAAGTTTAAATTAAAACAACATGAGTGCATAAATCACAACAATTATTGCATTATATCAATCACAACTTAAAGTCAAGTATACATGAAATATAAAGCATTATGAAAGCCATTATAAGCGATCTTTAGGTTATAAGAGCAAGAACAACAAATAAGCTCAGTACAACATTAAGTTATTGCTCTTCTTCTTTAGTTGAAATATGTTAAGCAAATGACTTTTTCAAAAATAAAGCAAATATGATATAAACAAAAGTTATTGAATAAGTATATATAAAAATAAATATTAATTAATATAATTAATATATTGTAAAGAAAGAATTATCCTATTTACTTATGCAGAGCTGTGTTTAAAATATGGAGACTTAAGGCGAAATTATTAGAGAGGTTTAATGTGTTATAATTTATTAATTATATAATTTTTCATTAAGATTAGATTTTACATTCATTTTAAAAGCAGCTTGCCAAAAGAAAATTATTTCAATAATTTTTTTTCAATTTTAAAGCATATTCAAAATCATTTTTTTTATAACTTTTCCATGAATAAGTGATAAGATTTTACTAATAGAAAAAAATAATATTATAACATATATCTCAATATATTATACTACAATTAAGATCATAATATAATTAACTTATAAAAGAAAAGATCAATAGGTTTCCATATAAATAATTTTCTTATGAGGCCTAGAGTAATTACGGCCTAAAGATTTACACGGCCATGACTTGATATCATTAACATTATTAATATAAAAATTTTTAATTTTAAATAAGAATAGTATGTATTGATATTATAATTAATATAAGTATAAATTATATTAATATAATTAATATTTTTAATATATATATATATATATATCTATTTAATATTTGGAATAGGATGGAATATTTCAAAGGTAATCTCGTATCCTATTCGGATTATTTTTAAATTAAGATAAGATCTGTTTTAATATGACCAGAATGGAATTGGGTCAACAAAATGAGTTCAAATTGAACACCTTTAATACATGCCACCTAATAACGTGTTGTCATTGGGGGAAAAAATTAAATATCAGTCAATTTTAATGCATCCGTTGGATCAAAACGCTTTACCTTTTTTTTTTTTTGGTCTTTTCATACATTCCCGTGAGTCCTATACATTATAAATCATTTTCATTATTTTATTAAAATTAAGCAAAACATTAAATTCTATTATTTATCTAAAAATTCAATAAATTTTTAACCTTATTCCTATTAAATGTTCAAACTTTAAAAATAAAATACTCTAACATTTAATAATGTTACTAATGTTTAATAAGGGCAAACTGGTAAAGATGGATACAATAATTATTGAGGTGTTATAAATAGGACTAAAACTAATACTCTCCTTCTACCTGATTAATATAATTTTATTATTATATTTTTTAATAAAATATTATTTTAATAGGCCTTGAAACTAAATAAAGATAATTTTATACCATAATGATAAATACTACCAAGATGTTTATTACTGTAATGAGCATGCACTGAAACTCATATCCGGCAAACAAAAATAAAGGACACAACAAATGTGATTCACGTAAAAACAGTAAAAGGTGAAACCGAACACAACATGCCACTTGCAAAAATATGAAATACTCTCTTAATTTTAAATTATAAATATTTTTAAATAAAAATTTTACATATCAATAAACCTTATTAAAATACTTAATAACTTATTTTTTAAAAATAAAAATATAAAATTTTTAAAATACTCATAATTTAATATGTTGAAAAGAGAAGTGTGAAAATTAATTATAGAGAGAGAAATGATAATATTAAAATTGATGTATTTAATAAAACCTTAATCTATTTAAAGTGTTTTATATTTTGGGATTGAAAAACTTCTTCAAAAGTGTTCAATAATTTAGGATGAGGGGAGTAATGTATAATTCCCCATAGGTTGGGGAAAGATGCATTTGCTTTGTCCTTTATTTCAACAAACAAGCAAGTGGACATAAATAATTCCCCCAGGTTGAGGAAAGATGCGTATATATGCAGAAGCCAAATATTCACGTGCCCTGCCTATATTATAATTAATGTAACACCTAACGAGAGATATTGATAACGCAAGCTTTGATTCAATTCAGAGATAGTCCTCAAACCAGTATGGTTGGCAAGTGGGGTAATTCACAATTTTGGGTTAGCGAACATGTTGATACTTCTTCTTCATTTCTTGGCCGCACGCAAATCTTGCCCTGAAAAATTCAATACAAAGCAGCTTTTCATGAATTGTTCGATCGTGAACAAGTTGGTATTGGGAGGATCTGTCTCTTGAATATTTCTAATTCCTGCTCTGAATTTCCTGGTTCTTTGAATATTAGCAACAAATTATGCTTTGGGGGGGATCAAGTTTCATCGTGTACTCAATGTTTTGTGTTGGCACTGAGAAGTCTTGTACCTGAATAAGTGCTCCTAGTCACAGAACGTTCTTCGTTTACTCTTCAAAAACTAATGGCCACCCAACCTGGAAAGGCCATGAAACATTTAATGCATAATCATGAATTTAAATTTTGAAGTTTTGAATCATTATGATGCACGGATGAGCCAAGATGAGAAGAAATAGTAACATGTTGAATCTTTCCGGGTCTGGGATATTATTTCCCTCAAAAAAAAAAAAAAACTAAAAAGCTCATAAGCTTCGAAGCATATAAAAGGATTTTCGATTAAGATATAGCATATTCATGCATAAGAGAGGGGGGGAAGGGAGAGGAGAGATAAAATGATAATATTTTATTCAATAAAAAGAATGTATATAACAAATAAGTTAAGGTTATATTTATAGGCCTTAATTAACCTTAACCCTAAAATCAAAACATCAAAAAACAAAAATATCCTATAAATATTGATAATTAAATGTAAACATTCTAAAATAATTTAAAAGATAACCTAGTAATATAAGAAAATAAATTTATTCATATTAGATTCTGAAATATTAAATCTAATGAATCCCATGTGTCATCATCATTAGACGTATGAGTACAATTGAATAATCCAAATAAAATTTTCACCTAATATCAATTTACTAACTAATGTAATTCAGTTTGGGAAGCATACTGGACTTGGGCTTAAACTCTTAGGACCATATACATATTCTGACGGAGAGAAAATTGAAGAAACGAAGTAGGAAATCCACCAACGATCAACACTGATTTTGTTAAAAAAAAAAAAAAACATGCATCATGGAATTGAAGACATGATGACACGAGAAAGAGCTTATTACATACTTTTTAAGGATGTGGCTGTTACCTATTATCACAGCAGATGGCCATTTCTCGTGAGGTTGCACTCGTGATATGGATTTTCCTTTGATACCTTCAGTTAAATAAAAAAAAAAAATAATATCAGATAGAATTTCTTTGTCGGTTAATGATATTTCAGTGAATTTTTACCTTTATATAAAACTTATCCACCATCCAAACAATATTTTATATCCAAAGCTCCCAACTCAAACTGAATTATTGCATATGACTTTTATTGCTCCCTGCAGTGGCTCATGAAACACAAACGTCATATCAGTTACTTTGCTCCTTCAAGTACTCTCACGAGGTTATGACTTACAAGGCCAAGTTCTGCAGCATTAATTTGCCAACATGTGAACGTGATCCTCTGCAGAGGGTCTCCGCTACCTATGGACGGTCATACATCAGAAGCATGATATTATAAGGAATATTGCTAAGGCTTACAATTTTATGAATTGGTTGATACAGAATTATATTTCACGATCTCTTAGTCCCCTCCATTATGGAGAAGAAATCAAAGTAACTTGAGGGGCACTAGGACAGATAAGGGTCATAATTGCAGTTACATTCCATTTCATAGGCATTAGAGTCCAAATGTTACCCAGGAGAGACAATTATACTAATTTTAGCACTTGGAATCATCTTGATGCCATATTTACGGGCTGATTCTAGAGCCTCAGGAATGGCAAACATTGTGTCCTGATCTGTTAGATCAAGAACTTTTACCTGTTATGAGTAAATGGCATCAACTCAAAATAGTTCAATACTAAAAGAAAATTAAATCCTAATAATCTTCTATAATAGTAGATGTCAAAGCTTTTTGAATTAACTGGAAATAAAAGTGATAGCTTAGCAGCATTTTCTTTTGAGAGGTTACATATCAACTCTAAACCTAATGTCAATCACACATAAGGGAAAAGAAAGCCAAGTTTGCACCCCAGACCGAATTGAAAGATTTATGCACAAAACATATGTTCTTAGTGTACAGGGTTTGAGCTTAGAAATCCTTAGCATATAATACGACGATAGTAAAATAGGTTAATGTTCAACATTTAATTTAAGAAGTAAATATGCTTTCAAGCAGAGTCACTGAGAAGGTAATGCAAATGTCTTGGACTATGTCAAGCATATCTTACAGTCTCGAGAGAACATTCCAAAATTTTAAATCAAGTACTATATAATGCATATACTTTTGCACAAAGTTCTTGGACAAAATACCATGTAAATCAAAGCTTGGCTCCTACTGTAACAAGAACTCGTGCCACACTTTTGGAAGTCCAAAAAAAAAAAAAAAAGATTGGCCAAAAAGCGGGATTTGGTGTTGTGTTATCTTTGATATAGAAAACTTGTGGACTCATATTATGAAAGTGAGATTGTTAGGTTATCCAAATATGAGTGGACTTAAACCGATGTGAAAAGTCTCATATCGAATAAATAGGCTTACTTAATATATAAAAAAAGAGAAAGAATCATAAATTTGTATATTGAGATTTGCGTTAAGATGTAAGTTCTTAGGTAAGGTCACTCTCACTAATCAACAATCATTTCAAAAATTATGGGTAATCACAGGGTTAATTCAAATAGATTATTAAATTTATAAAATTACATAAATGGGATATGAGTTTTTAAACATTTTAAAATAAATAAAATGTACTTTATTTGAAAATAAATAAAATTTAAAATAATCCAAAAAAGATTATGATAAGATGAT